>NW_011450885.1:0-545 GCF_000754665.1 Bison bison bison | reverse complement strand
TTATTTTTTTTTTTTTTTTTTTCCTTTCATGTTTAAAACAAAAAAAATTTCTAAATACTATCGCAGGCTATGGAGATGCTTTCCTAACAATATCCGTTTGTATCAACTCCTATACTCTCTTCAGTCCCCGGAAGTCATCCTCTGCTCTGGCAGTGGACCCTTCCAGCTACCCTTTGCCAATGTCAGGAAGATCATTTTTCTCTTTATACCAGAGGCCTTCTACCAGTTCCCAACTGGCCGCTGATTTTTATCCTATTTCCCAGGCCTTGCAGGCTCCCGGAAATGAGTTAAAACTAGGAATTGAACATCTTTGCTGTGAAACTCTTCCTTTGCTTTGGTTTTGTTTTTTCAGGCAAGTGGTTAGCATATCATTCACCTGTTAGCCATCTTGGCACAGAAATGTCCACCAAGCGTGGTACCCAGAATGGCCCCTAAACATGTTTAAATATACACCTAATTTGTTTTGTTATAATGGGTCACGGGATTTTGCACTGTAATTAAGATAATGAACCTTAAACTTACGGAGGTACAGTGGATAAGAGTCC
>NW_011450884.1:0-545 GCF_000754665.1 Bison bison bison | reverse complement strand
TGGGAAAATGAAGTGCTGTTATCAAGTGGTGGCTGCGGACACAGGTGTGGGGACACTGGGGGGCCACTGTGGATTGGGCGGTGACAGAGGAAGCGATGGTGGAATGGAGACTTGAGAGATGAGTCAGCCCCGAGAAAACCTGGAAAAGCATTCTGAGGGAGGAACTAGCAAAGGCACACATGCTGAGGTGGGAATGAGGTGAGAGCCATGCCAGGGGCACTGCTGAGTGTGCACCAGGTAGGGGAGTGTCAGGGGTGTGGGCTCTGTATTAAGAGCCATAGGAACCATGGGATGGATGCAAAGATGCAGGGAACTCTGTTCAAAGCTTCCTTTGCAGGAAAATGTGGTCAAGCTCCCACTGGCAACCTCTGATTCACAGACCCTGGGGCCTAAGAACTGCCCAGCCTGCTGGCTTCTGTATGGGCCTTGGTGGCCTGGATGAGGTCCTCGGCCACACACACACGCCTCACCTTCACGGTGGCATTACAGTATCTGGCACATCCATTCTTCGGGCTCCTGATTCGGCCGGTGTAGATACACTTGTG
>NW_011450883.1:0-545 GCF_000754665.1 Bison bison bison | reverse complement strand
TTTGACAAGGTGGAGGTGTAGAGGCCTGTTTGTGGGGTTCCTTTTCCTACTGATCTTGGGCTCTCTAAAGATTGGAGCCAAGAGGAAAGAGAAATGGATTAGGGAGGCGCCTAGAATTCTAGGAGAGACAGAGCAACAGGATCTGTCTTGCCTCCATCATAATTGTTCAACTTTCATTTGTTTGCAGCTCACTGGTCCCAAAAGAGAGTGCTGTTTGAAAGAAAATCTAAGGGTTATTTGGTGGTGGTTCAGGTGTTGAGCAGGCCATTTTGGTGCATATTTTGGCATTTTTTTTCTGACTAAATCAAGGGAAAAAAGAATTTGTTTTATTGGGTGTGATACCAGAATACACAAAAATTAAAAAGAAGTAAGAAAAATGTGCCTTGCTTTTATAAACTGTGCAGTGATAATGACAAAATAGAACAGCACCAGAAAGATGCCTAAGAACACGTGTAATAGGAACCAAATGGCTGAGTGGGCAATGTGCACACTCTCCCAGGTTCCTGAGGCGATGCCACCACGAATAATGTAACAGTGACCAAGTG
>NW_011450882.1:0-545 GCF_000754665.1 Bison bison bison | reverse complement strand
TGGCTGGGAAATTCCACAGACAGGAGCTGGTACAGTCTGTGGGGTCACAAAGAGTCGGACACAACTGAGTGACTAAACGACACCAACAGAGAAGCAGGTGGTGAGAGATGCCTGAGTCTGTGGGGCTGTGAAGGAGGATAGGAGTCATCTGCCCACCAGAGGGAACCTGAATATGATAGTTCTAGCTTTAATTTTTTGAGGAACCTCTGTACTGTTTTCCATAGTAGCTACATCATTTCACAATTCCACCAGCAATTTCTCCACATCCTCCCCAATGTTTATTGTTTTGTAATAGTGTATGAGATTTTGATTTGCAGTGTCCTGATGATTCGTGATGTTCAATATCTTTTTTATACACTTTCTGGCTATTTGCATATCTTTGGACAAGTGTCTATTTAAGACCTTTGTCCATTTTTTACTTTAATTTTTGTTGAGTTGTAACAGTTCTTTCATGCACTGGAGAAGGAAATGGCAACCCACTCCAGTGTTCTTGCCTGGAGAATCCCAGGGACGGGGCAGCCTGGTGGGCTGCCGTCTATGGGGTC
>NW_011450881.1:0-545 GCF_000754665.1 Bison bison bison | reverse complement strand
TTTGAGTAAACTCTGGGAGTTGGCGATGAACAGGGAGGCCTGGTGTGCTGCAGTCCATGGGGTCGCAAAGAGTTGGACACGACTGAGCGACTGAACTGAACTGAACTGACATGAATGCTTGTTATATTATTTTAAATATACTTTTATGCACCTTAAATATTGTGCAATGACAGAAGTTCCTCACAAAACCCCCACATCCCCATACATCAGTAGAGGGCTCCTTCCTCTGGAGTCAGTAACTCCAGACAGAGCTGTGCCTCCACAGATGCGATGGTCAGTTTGGGATAAGAAGGGGCCTTTAGTGGTGGGGATGGAGTGTATCAAACCAAACCCCATGACTGATGTTGACAATCTGGCTCTTTCAAACATCTTGAGAAATGAACACAGTGGGATAACTCTGCAGTGAAGGAACAAGAAACAATTCTCTCCTTTCAACTGAGTGAGAGCTAAAGGCCAGTAAGTATGTGAGTTGCCTCCTCAGGTAAATTTACTGTGAAATAAATTAAATGCAGCACTGTCACGGAGGCTTCCATCTGGTAGGTGAA
>NW_011450880.1:0-545 GCF_000754665.1 Bison bison bison | reverse complement strand
TGTGTGTGTGTGTGTGTGTGTGTGTGTGTGTGTAAAACAATGTGACTGCAGTAGAGATGCTTTAAAAAGCCACAGTGAAGAATCAGATGAAGGAGGGAGATTGGAGAGGAGGGAGAAAGGAGTGGGGGAGGAGAGGGAAGAGGTTGGAGTCAAGCTAAGATAGGATACAATCTGACAAAGAAGAAAACCTATCTAAACCTTCAAGTTTGGAATCACTAATGCTTTTATTTCCCTTTGGCCAAAGGCAGATAAGACAGATAAAAATTTTAAGTTCTTCTACCAGGCTCTATAAAACTTCGGGAGTTAAGAGATGCCAATTAGTTACCCAGGAAAGGCACTTCTTATGCAAGTCTTTGAGATGAACTGTTACATCCCATAAGAAATAAAACTGAATGTGAGAAGTCTGGATGTTTCCAAGAGGGCTTACTGTACATGTTGAAGCAAGAATACTTTACTGCTGTTGCTGCTGCTGCTAAGTCGCTTCAGTCGTGTCCAACTCTGTGCGACCCCATAGATGGCAGCCCACCAGGCTCCCCCGTCCCTGG
>NW_011450879.1:0-545 GCF_000754665.1 Bison bison bison | reverse complement strand
GGACTGTAGCCTGCCAGGTTCCTCTGTCCATGGGATTCTCTGGGCAAGAACACTGGAGTGGGTTGCCATTCCCTTCTCTTGGGATCTTCCCAACTCAGGGGTTGAACCTGGATCTCCTGCATTGCAGGCAGATTCTTTACCATCTGAGCCACCAGGGAAGCCCAAGAACACTGGAGTGGGTGCCATTCCCTTCTCCAGGGCATCTTCCCAACTCAGGGGATCGAATGTGGGTCTCCTGCAGTTCCTCCACTGGCGGGCAGATTCTTTATCACTGAGCCACCTGGGAAACCCTCAGCCCTGTAAGCCTGTCTTTGTTTATTTATGCAGTAAAGATGTTCTTAGGATCTACTGCCCTAGAGGGTCTTAGGAAATTTTCCTTTTTAATATTTTATTTGGGCTTCCCTGATAACTCAGTTGGTAAAGAATCAGCCTGCAATGCAGGAGACCCTGGTTCAATTCCTGGGTCTGGAAGATCCCTTGGAGAAGGGATAGGTTACCCACTCCAGTATTTTGGGGCTTCCCTTGTGGCTCAGCTGGTAAAGAAT
>NW_011450878.1:0-545 GCF_000754665.1 Bison bison bison | reverse complement strand
TGAAAAAAAAGCCATAAAATATGACAGCAAAGCACTTTGCACACATAAAATGCTACACAACTGATACTTACTACTGCTTCCCATCATTTAAGGTCTGAAAATAAATGTCTACCATTTATAATAATTTTATGTGACTTTGATAGCTATTGGCTCTTATCAAACACGGAAGGAGAAAACTGAGCCATATCTGGAAGTCACCAATTGTCTTGTAGGTGTAGTTTCTTTATTGTAATAAATTTCTTTGAGTTTCTGACATTGAATAAAAAATGTTTGCATGTCTGGAAGGTTTTGAAGGTAGATATAATGTTTTACTGACATTTTTATCCCTAGACTCTGTCACATAGTAGGTGATTATTTTTTTTTTTATTTTAAATCAGGGCTATTTGTCTAATAGACTTTGTGTTGATATTTTTATTTTTTAGTTTAAAAAAGGTTTTATTATTTTTTATTTTCTCTAGTTGCAGTGAGTGGGGCTTGCTCTCTAGTTGTGATGCGTGAACTTCTCATTGAGTGGCTTCTCCTGTTGCAGAGCACAGGCTCTGGGG
>NW_011450877.1:0-545 GCF_000754665.1 Bison bison bison | reverse complement strand
TTTTTTTTTAATTAGACCAATAATTTAGAGATACATAAGACGCAGTCTGACTTCAGAATTTTTTTCTCCACCCAATCTTTTACAGTTATATTGGCCACGTCTAGTTCTAGGCTTTTTTCTTTATTAATGTTTTTTATTAAGTCTTTATATATCGTTTAGTTTAGCTTTCCTAAAAGTAACACTCTTTTAAAAGCTCTGTCTTTTATGCACTTACAGCTTATGGCTTTGTTTTTAGGCATCTCAACTTGAGCGTGAGGCCAAAGCAGTTGTCATCCTTAGTAAGAAGCGGTGTTCCTGAAGCTCTTCGAGGAGAAGTCTGGCAGCTCCTAGCAGGTTGTCACAACAATGACCACCTGGTAGAAAAATACCGAATTCTCATCACTAAGGTAAGGGGATGATAATTCAGCTTCAGCATTAGTTCCTTTAGAATTCTATTAATAAAAGATTATTCTGTCTATTCACTTACCAAGAATTTTATGTAATTCCTTTAACTAACATAAGAATAGAACTTTCAGACTTCTGGCTCAGTTATTTCCAGTGTCGGC
>NW_011450876.1:0-519 GCF_000754665.1 Bison bison bison | reverse complement strand
ATAGTGATCGCCGTAAGTAGATGGGTTAGAGGAGGCCACATTGTTTAAATAAAGAAATTAATAACGATCAGTGAGCATGGAATAAAGGATAGGGCAACAATGCTCACACCAAATCCGGCAGTCTCCAGCCCTGTGTATCCGTAGACGTAAGGCGGCCGGCCACATAGACCGGCCAGATCATCACGACTGCCAGCTCAGCAGCCCGGCTTGGGGAAAAGGCGGCATCCACGGAGAGGCCACCCTTGAGAACCAAACACTTACAGTTTCGTCTGGCAGGGACCAGAAAACGTGGCCGTGGCGAACCAGTTAAAGTCTGACAGAAACAGGGTTGTTAGCGGCAAAGGGAGCCTCCAAGGTTGCGACTCTGGAAGGCAGAGGCAGCCACGGCCGCGCAAACACCCCCGCCACGGAGCTGAAGGAAACTATGGGGGCTGGCGGAGGCGGCTTCGTGCTTACCTTGTCATCTTCGCATCTCTTCCCCAGGCCCTCCCGGGCCTGCAGCCGGCTGCTAAGGCGGCC
>NW_011450875.1:0-545 GCF_000754665.1 Bison bison bison | reverse complement strand
GATAAAATTCTAAGCCCTCTGTGCCTACAGACCAAATTCCAAATGACATTCAAGTATTTTGCAAAAGCCCAATTTCATATTATTCCAAGCAAGTACTTTAATAAGTGTTAGATAGAAGTGAGTTTGATAGCATGTCCTTTCTTCTAAATGGAGAACTTGGGGAGCATAGGTTTTGTGTGTGTGTGTGTGTGTGTTTGTGCACGTGCATGAGTGACTTTTATTGAACTCCATCTTCCGTTATGCAAATATTTAGAAAGTGTATATCTATGTTTTCAGTTATTCCTGTCAGTACAGATAAGTTTCAAACCATTGCTCTCAGTAAGCATGAAGGAAAAAAAATCTTTTCAAATCTGAAACTGAAGAGTGATTTTTGGTCAAGGTATTTCAATAAATCATGTTCCCAGTTGCTGGCAGAATGTCAGTATTTCCAGTAGAAGATGTTATCGAATCCAGACGATATATGGTAGAGGTTACCGTGTTCCATTAATGACTCTGAATTCAAGGGTGCAGGTACCTTGGTTTCCCCCAGGGTGTGACACACTTAT
>NW_011450874.1:0-545 GCF_000754665.1 Bison bison bison | reverse complement strand
TAGATGTTTTTCTGGAACTCTCTTGCTTTTTCAATGATCCAGCGAATGTTGGCAATTTGATCTCTGGTTATTTATGAAGAGGTAATCTTATATACTATTCTAAAATGTTGCCCTCAAATGCAGTTTAGGTTATTTTTTTTCTATCTCTAATATTGTTTCAAGCTTTTTTGTTTTTACAGTGCACTGTTTCTGATTCTTCCTTTCTCCTACTTCCTTTTCAGTATTTATTTCCTCTCAATATAATGTGCCATCTTTTAGTGATTTTGTGTTCAGTCCATCTGTTAAAGTTCTGTTTCTGTATTTTTCTTCCATTCTCTCAATCTAGTAATTATCTTCTCTGGATCATCTGTTTTCTCAGTATTAGGGGATTCCTCGTATTTGCAAGTCGGAGAAGGCAATAGCACCCTACTCCAGTACTCTTGCCCGGAAAATCCCATGGATGGAGGAGCCTGGTGGGCTGCAGTTCATGGGGTCGCTATGAGTTGGACATGACTGAGTGACTTCACTTTCACTTTTCCCTTTCATGCATTGGAGAAGGAAATGGC
>NW_011450873.1:0-545 GCF_000754665.1 Bison bison bison | reverse complement strand
GCTAAGCTGGGTTAGGCTGAGTTGAGCTGGGCTTAGCTGGGCTGGGCTGAGCGGAGCTGGGAGGAGTGGGTGAGCTGAGCTAAGCTGGGTTAGGCTGAGTTGAGCTGGGCTTAGCTGGGCTGGGCTGAGCGGAGCTGGGAGGAGTGGGTGAGCTGAGCTAAGCTGGGTTAGGCTGAGTTGAGCTGGGCTTAGCTGGGCTGGGCTGAGCGGAGCTGGGAGGAGTGGGTGAGCTGAGCTAAGCTGGGTTAGGCTGAGTTGAGCTGGGCTTAGCTGGGCTGGGCTGAGCGGAGCTGGGAGGAGTGGGTGAGCTGAGCTAAGCTGGGTTAGGCTGAGTTGAGCTGGGCTTAGCTGGGCTGGGCTGAGCGGAGCTGGGAGGAGTGGGTGAGCTGAGCTAAGCTGGGTTAGGCTGAGTTGAGCTGGACTCAGCTGGGCTGCGCTTAGTTGGGCTGGGCTGAGCAGAGCTGGGCGGAGTGGGTGAGCTGGGCTGAGCTGGGTTAGGCTGAGCTGGGCAGAGTGGGTGAGCTGGGCTGAGCTGGGTTGGGCTG
>NW_011450872.1:0-545 GCF_000754665.1 Bison bison bison | reverse complement strand
TCCCTGTCCTCCACTATCTCCCAGCATTTGCTAAAACTCGGATCTTGAATCACTAGTTCTCATTGTTCTATGGGGATTTCCTGTAATAATAGGTACCAAGTCTATTAAGGTACCTGTGGAACAAAATAGAAAGGTGGTTACCTTTACACTTGTATGAAGCTTTATTTTTTTCACAGATAACCTCCTTAGTCTCCCAACCTTCACCTGTTTCGAAGGGAGTAAAACCAGGTCTCAGGGTCTGTGTGGCTGTCCTCCCGTCCAGCCTGTATCATTTCCCCTCTACTGGGCGCCCCTGTGGCCAGGTAACCACCACAGCATGCAGGGTCTCCCTCCCTCTTGGAGTTAATCCAGACCCACACCTCCTGACCTGCTCTTAACTGAAGTTCTCCTTCCTTTCGCCCCTGGAGTGATGAGAAGACCTGGAATCCTTCAGGAAATTCTGAACAAGGATTATGAAGAAGAGTCAAGTTCACCTGTAACCCACCACTCCAAGACAGCCATGGGTTTTTGGTTTGTTTGGTTTTTTTTTTTTTTTTTTTTTTTTT
>NW_011450871.1:0-545 GCF_000754665.1 Bison bison bison | reverse complement strand
GGGATGTCGGATTTGACCAGGGGAAGCCACATGCAGGCTCAAGCCAGCAGCATCCTCAGGGCCTGGGTGGCAGGAGGGGTGGGCACTAGGCCACCGGGAAGAAAGCACCCCCCATCCTGAGACCCCTCCCAAGTGAAGGACTGGGGTGCTGCTGATCCCCAGTGACCCCCAGCCCCAGGTCACCCCCAGTAAGTAGCGAGCTTCCTTATCAAACTTGGAAACTCTGATGATCCAGCTTCTTTGAGACTTGGTTTGTCAGAGTTAGAAATCACAGCCCAAGACACTCGGTTTAAGTATGACCTTCAGATGGACGAGGCAGTGAGCGTGTCCCTGCAACCCTGGACTGGAATCACATTTGACCAGGGTTCCCCAGTTCCTCTGGTGCCCTGCCTGCCTGCACCCCGTTCTCTGCACAGAGATGCTCCCCACCCGAGCGCTTCCCCCCTGCACAGAGCACACGCGCAGGCCCCCACACCCCTCCAAGTGTGCACCTCCGCCTGTGCGTGCCCTGACGGGACAGGTGGCGGGGAGGGGCCGGTCCGTCC
>NW_011450870.1:0-545 GCF_000754665.1 Bison bison bison | reverse complement strand
TGGTTCTAGGTGGGAGATAACACCATCGTGGTTACCTGGGTCATGAAGATCTTTTTTGTATAGCTCTTCTGTGTATTCTTGCCACCTCTTCTTAACATCTTCCGCTTCTCTTAGGTCCATATGATTTCTGTCCTTTATAAAGGACAGCAGTTAATGTCAGAATCCTATAAAAGCAGTTAATCAGACATATTGTTCTTCAGAATGTGATCATCTGTGGGGTTTATCTTATCCAGGTTATTTTCACTAGTGTCTCAGGAATTTTTGAGGTTGAAGCAAAAAGAATTATAGAGATTCTAGGAGAGCCATACTTTGATGGCTTTTTAAACCACTCCGGTAAATATTGACTGCTAATAAAATATGCAGATTTTATTTCCATAGTAACATAATTACTGTTAGACTTAGTAAATGACACAAAGTTTCTTTTAAAACTCCTAACTTTCAGTTCAGTTCAGTCGCTTAGTCGTGTCCGACTCTTTGTGACCCCATGAATCACAGCATGCCAGGCTTCCCTGTCCATCACAAACTCCCGGAGTTCACTCAGACTC
>NW_011450869.1:0-545 GCF_000754665.1 Bison bison bison | reverse complement strand
TTTTTGTTTGTAAAGATGTGGGGGGCTTTAATAAAAACTGGGTGGGGGGAGGTTATAAGATTAGTTCTTTGGGGAACAGGGGGAGGTGGGCACTTTCTTTGTAAAGATATTGGGGGCTTTAATACAATTAAATTAGCATAATTCAAATGCTACTCATGTAAATTCTTATATATCATCAACTAAGCAACTCACTAAGGGTAAAAGCTAATGGAAAAATCTCCAATCACAGTATTAGAATGTGAATATTACTCCTAAAGGAATATTATTCTTCAATACCATCGAAAAGTCAAAATAAAAACTGTTCTTTCTCAAATCCTAATCCTGAAAATTAACAGGGACATATAAATAAACTATGTGGTAAGGGTACTTGCACCACAATAAAATTTTGCCTCTTTATGGGCAACACGAACTATTTTAACGGGGGGCAAAAAGGAGACAATATCAACAGAGAATTTTTTGTCAACAGTCCCAATGGGCCCAGAGTATGATATACATTGGCCTAGGGAGATACTGAAATGTTGTTTTCAACATCATTACTTAGGCTC
>NW_011450868.1:0-545 GCF_000754665.1 Bison bison bison | reverse complement strand
GCTACCAGAGTAATTTTATTTCCTTGCAAATTTAGTTCAAGATAAACAAACATCAGAATAATCTTTTCAGGATTTTCATGACTCATGGGTTAATTTCCTCCTTTCTAGTTATCAAAAATATTATTAAACTCACACGACAATACCTCTAGGTTGATCATACTCTGTAGAAAAAGCTCCATGCTCCTGGTAAATGAGAAATTAACTCTGACATTAGGAATCAGTTTCCATGTGTGTATGTGTGAGTTTGTATGTGAGGGGATGGTGCTGAATAAAAGCTGGAGGGAAATTTGATTTCTTATCTAATATCTTAAAATCTAAGCACAAATGCATAAAACATTTATGTTGTGAAAACACCATCTGAGAAAGTGACTTATTCTCAAGGGTAAACTTATTGATATTGTGTAGGTTTTTCTTTCCTCTTATCTTTTTTTTGCCCCTAGAGCTGAGAGCTCTTATAAGGAAAGAGGTGAAAAATATAAGGCAATATGACCTGGCTGCAGCACAGCATTATTGTTCTCCTACCCAGTTTTTTTTTTTTTTCTTTT
>NW_011450867.1:0-545 GCF_000754665.1 Bison bison bison | reverse complement strand
GGTCTGAAGGCAACATGAAAGGGGTGTACAGACAGTCCAGGAGAGAGAGGATGTGGAGATGGTAGGGGGTTTCCTAGGAAATGAGAGTCATTTTTTCAGGGAAGCCTTTCATGTTGCCTTCAGACCAGGTGGGTCTTCTGGGTTGTATGTTCTTATAACATCCTGTTCACTTTCTTCCTAGCACTTCTCAAGCAGGAGGTTGTGTCATTCAGTTTGTTGATCTAACCAGATGGTGAGCTCTTCAAAGCAGAGACCCTGTTTGAATGCACTTCCCATTATAACCTGAGCTCCTGGCACACTGCCTAACATGCAGTGAGTGCCCGTTGGTATTTACTGAATCATCAAATGGATGAATGGATAGTTGAATGGATGGATGAAGGAATGAGTGAATGATGGCAGAATTGCCAGGAAAGAGAATGGTAGTTCTGGAGTGCTGTCGTAAGTTCCGTGTGGGGAAGAGCATTCTAATCTAAGCAGAAGCTGGTGATGCAAGGGGTGAGCCTCCCAGCCCTGGGCATGTTCAGGTGGAGACCAGACAGGTGCCG
>NW_011450866.1:4751-5229 GCF_000754665.1 Bison bison bison | reverse complement strand
GTTTGGAAGTTTACCTTCCTCTGCCATTTTCTGGAAGAGTTTGAGTAGGATAGGTGTTAGCTCTCCTCTAAATTTTTTGGTAGAATTCAGCTGTGAAGCCATCTGGACCTGGGCTTTTGTTTGCTGAAAGATTTCTGATTATAGTTTCAATTTCCGTGCTTGTGATGGGTCTGTTAAGATTTTCTATTTCTTCCTGGTCCAGTTTTGGAAAGTTGTACTTTTCTAAGAATTTGTCCATTTCTTCCACGTTGTCTATTTTATTGGCATATAATTGCTGATAGTAGTCTCTTATGATCCTTTGTATTTCTGTGTTGTCTGTTGTGATGTCTCCATTTTCATTTCTAATTTTATAGATTTGATTTTTCTCCCTTTGTTTCTTGATGAATCTGGCTAATGGTTTGTCAATTTTATTTATCCTTTCAAAGAACCAGCTTTTTAGCTTTGTTGATTTTTGCTATGGTCTCCTTTGTTTCTTTTG
>NW_011450866.1:0-545 GCF_000754665.1 Bison bison bison | reverse complement strand
GCTTCCTCTTTGGAAAGAATGCATGTATGCCATAAAGTTATCAATTCCCATTGCTGCCACCAGACATTTTCTGACCAAATGGGGGGTGCCCCTATCTCTTGAATCAACGATGGGGTTTGATTTATGTAGAACCTTATAGATCCACATGGAATAATTCATTTCTCCCTATACCTTTAGTAATTACTAGGTGGCATGCTAATGGATGGGTTCCTCCTTTACTGAGTTTCAGTGGAACAGGTCCCATGCAGCCTGAATTATGAAGAGCATTGGCTGCTATGGCACCTGTGACTTTACATAGACCTTTAAATGAACAAAGATATATTGTATGGGCCTGCATGCATTCTCCCTATGCCTTTTTGTTGGCCAGAAATCAGAGTGATTTGGAAGTTTCTGAAGTAGAAACTGTTTACAATGTTATATGTGTGAATTGTTTTATATCAAATTGTGTTGATGGGAATGATTATAATAATTATAAGGCTGTGATGATTGTAAAGCACCACCATATTTGATGGTTCCTGTAAAATTAGAGGGACAATGGTTTGATG
>NW_011450865.1:0-545 GCF_000754665.1 Bison bison bison | reverse complement strand
GGGACACCTGGGTGAAATATGGTAAGTTCCCTAAGCTCTCACTTGTGGTTTTTTTCCTACAAATTTGGAATGCAAACAGCCACTTTAATCCTTTCCCCTATCAAGCATGAGATAATGAGTAAAGCTGGCCTGCTCCCCACCCCCATCACCATACCCCAACCCCAGAGAGAAGACCTAATAGCACAGACTCACCTCACGGTGCCAAAGTTCCACCCCCCGATGGACAGCAGCGTTTTCAGCCCTCTGTTCCTGTGAGGGGGGACAGCGTCGGTGAGTGGGTTCTCATTCAGTCATTTGGGGAACAGTGGGAAGTAGTGGGGATGGGAGGAGGGGGAGGGAAAGGGGGCAGCAGGTGGAGTAACCTAAGGGAGAAAGGAGTGGAGCCCAAGATGGGGAAGAAGGATAAAAGAGACAGCAACCAGTCCACATATACATCATCACACCCAGGATCCCAGGCTGTCTAAGCCCCCCAAACGCCCCACTCCCATGACATTCCCAGGAAAAGAAAAGGCAGCCTAAATTTTCTCTTCACTCACTTTTTTGGT
>NW_011450864.1:0-545 GCF_000754665.1 Bison bison bison | reverse complement strand
TGTAAGGCCTCCTCAGACAGCCATTTTGCTTTTTTGCATTTCTTTTCCATGGGGATGGTCTTGATCCCTGTCTACTGTACAATGTCATGAACCTCTGACCATAGTGGAGAAAAATTAGGGTTAACAAATCAGTTACCCTCCTCTCCTGAAGAACAGAGTTCTGAAAGCAGGTGGTAGAAAGATAGTCCCAAAGGCCCTCTCTACCATGACCGGGGCTACAGAGAGTAGATGTGGAGTCAGGCCCAGACAACTAGCCCAAGCACTGCAAAGGGTCAGGGGCTGGATTTCAGCTCTCCAGCTACCCCTACTCCCACCATAGACAGGTTGGGATTTTCTACTTGGCCACCTTGGCATATAGGAATCCACAACTTCAGCAGCATCTAAGCACCCCCAGACAGAGATAGAGACCAAACCAACCCACCCATCTCTGTATCCCCAGGCCCCACAAAGTACCCAATAAATGGTCAGTACAAAAAAGTATGTTTATGAAATAGACAAATAGATATAACCAGCTCCCTAACTGAACAGCTCCCTGCGATCCTGCT
>NW_011450863.1:0-545 GCF_000754665.1 Bison bison bison | reverse complement strand
TCTAGGTCATATGATAAATTTATGTTTAACATTTTAAGAAACTACCAAAGTATTTTACAAAGTAATTGCAACATTTTACATTTTTATAGCAATGTATGAGGGTTCCTGTGAATTCACATCCTTGTCAATTGTTGTCATTCTCTTATATATTGGTGAGATATTTAGAGTGATAAAATAATGAAAAAATATATCTAGCTATAGTTTTAATTGCAGTCCTCCTGTTATAAGTAGCACTGAGCATCATTTCATGTTTAAGGGACATTTTTAAGCATCTAAAATGTAAACCTCATATCATATCAACACCTTTGACAATTTTCTATCTAGTTTTCAGTCTTTATTTTTCCCTCTTGATTTTTAATTATCCACTTAAAAATTAAAAGTATATTTGTTCCATTATAAACACAATATGTATGTTCATTTTTAAAAGCTAAAAACAAAGGAAGTGAGACTTCAAATTAATCAGGTGAGTTGACTGCATTTCTGTTTATCCTTTCTAGAAAGCCCACCAGAGTAGTTGTGACTTTTCCTTTTTTTTTTTTAAGTTT
>NW_011450862.1:0-545 GCF_000754665.1 Bison bison bison | reverse complement strand
GGTCATAACTTTTCTTCCAAGGAGTAAGCATCTTTTAATTTCATGGCTGCAGTCACCATCTGCAGTAATACTTGATCATCAATCAAATGTCCTACGTAATGAAGGCTACAAAGACATGGAAATAAAACTAACTTTTACTAAGCACCTGCTTCTTCTTTTTGTTGTCTCTGAGCATTGGCATGCCTGGTTTTTAAAAGAAGGGTTGTAAAGTAGCTCGCACAGTGCTTGGCACATTCTGATAATATTTAGTTTCCTTCCAAAAAGGTCCCAATTCCTTTCTAATTCCAAATTGTCTTTGGTTGCTTGTGATTGGAGTGTGGTATTCTGGAGAGGAATACCGTTATCTTCTGAACACGCACCTAAGAAATGCGGTTGAAAGTGCACGGAGAAGCAGCACCATCTTCTGGTCTAAGGCGGTAATGCTGCACTGGGGCGGACGAGGAAGAGCTACTTGCATGGGGAAGAGACCTCTGGAGAGAGGCTCGACAAGAGGCTCCGTGTGTGTGTGTGTGTGTGTGTGTGTGTGTGTGTGTGTATGCACACAT
>NW_011450861.1:0-545 GCF_000754665.1 Bison bison bison | reverse complement strand
GGGCTGCCGTCTATGGGGTCACACAGAGTCGGACATGACTGAAGCGACTTAGCATAGCATAGCATAGCATATCTTATTTGGTTGATACCTAACAATGATCACTAAATATGTAGTAATCAGATGCCTTTTTCATTATCAGCACTTTGAGTTTTGATAAAACAGCATATTCTTTCCCTCAGTCTGATGGTTAACATATTGGGGCAAAGTCCAGATCTTCATGGCCTTGGGTGTGCCTCAAGGACCTAACAGAGTGTTCTGCGTGTGCTGAATAGTAAATCCCTGCTGAATGAATGATTGCTTAGTAATGGCTACTTCCTTGTCCAGTTCTATATCATTAAGAGCCTACCTTTTTAAGCTCCTGTGGTCTTGGGTCAGAGCCTAGTATTTATTTATTCAAATATTCCTAAAATGACTTGTGTGCAAGTTGCTGTCAGTATACTGGGGAGAAGATACATGAGCAGAAACCAACAGGAAGCTGGGTTCTGGAGCCTGACAAAACTAGTGGCGTTTTCCAGTGTAAACATCCTCAAACCTGCACCAGTTTC
>NW_011450860.1:0-545 GCF_000754665.1 Bison bison bison | reverse complement strand
TTTGAGATCCTGTGGGGTCTGAATGTTTTTCCTGAGGATTGTGAGTCTTTCTTTAACTTAGCTGGAGGTATTCACCCAGAAACAACACATCTTATTCAATATGGCTCAAGTCCCTCCTTGTTCAGGAATCAGGAGATCTAGCTCCTGTCTGTTTTGGAGTGCAACCCCTGCCAAGCTGTGTTGGTTCTTTAGAGCTGTCCTGAGAAATCTTATCCCTGAAACTTGATTTTGGGGGTGTTCATTAGAATGGCACCTGTTTGTAGGTATCTGAGATCCCCCAGGGACTCACAGGTGTATTGAGTGTCCTCTCCTGTTTTCTTCCAGAGCTTGACTCGTGAGTAGTGAATCCAGGAGTCATGTCCTGGTCCCTTGACTGCTGTGGGTGTAGAAAGTATTACAGGGAAGGGACCCTTCCATGTGGGCTCGAGTTGAGCCTTTGGGGACCCATCTTTCAGACTTTAATTAGGACTTGAGTTCCTGGAGCACATGGTGGTGACTCTTCAGAATCTTCTGGGTCCTGGTTGACACCCCACAATCATGTATCC
>NW_011450859.1:0-546 GCF_000754665.1 Bison bison bison | reverse complement strand
GGTTTTCATTGGTTTACAGGTTGGGCTGGGGTGTTTGGTCTGAAGGATCGGAGGTGGCATCTTTGCATTTGGGGGAGGGACTGCAGAGGCGGAGGGAGACCCTGGTGGGAGGGGTGTCCTACCCCATGTCAGGTCAGGGTCAGGTCTGGGCTCGAGTTTGGCCCTTTCTGAGCTGTTCGCCCATTTTTCCACTTTCAGCAGCTGTGTCTTTCCTTCTCTGGGGTACAGCAGTTCACAGAGGCCTGGCCCTGGGAGTCCTGGGGGTCAGCTCCCTGCCTGCCAGCTGTTAGGGGCGGGGCTGGCGCTCAGAAAAGAGGCTTGAAACCTGGGGACGGGTGGGGGTGGGCAGAGGGCAGGGCAGGCTCCCCTCCTCGGCCTGTCTGTCTGTCTCAGCTCCCAGGTCTTCCTGTGTCTCTCCCAAGCTCCGACTGACTCTGTATGTGTGTCTGTCTCAGAGACCCTACTGAACACGAAATTGGAAACTGCTGATCTGAAGTGGGTGACATTCCCTCAGGCGGACGGGCAGGTAAGAGCTGGGGCTCAGGT
>NW_011450858.1:0-546 GCF_000754665.1 Bison bison bison | reverse complement strand
CTTTATCAACTGAGCTATCAGGGAAGCCCTGATATATAAGTGTGTGTGTGTGTGTGTGTGTGTGTGTGTATACACTTCTTAAAATATTTCTTAAAATAATCAAAAGTTTTTCATATTTTCCTCTTTCTGTCTGAATTATTTCATGTCTTTTAAGGAAGGCCACTGCTTTGGAATAAATGTGGTACATGATTAAAAGCTTCAAAGGGGAACTTAAGTTTGACTTGTGGTTAAAAATATAAAGCTTCTATTACTAGTCAGAGTGGATTTAAAGACCTGCACATACAATTTAATAACATTAGAGGGAATTAATATGATATTAGAGGGAATCAAGTAACAGAATAAAGTGAGTTTATTAATAGAATTAAAGTTCACTGTGTACCTACAACATATGTAAATTATAATCAATGTCCTTCATATCCTTCAATGTATAAAAATTATAGGTTCATGAAGGACTTGGTATTGCAAACACTTCAAGGAGGACACTAGGCAATTAAAGACTACATTAAACAATTTAAGTGGCAGGGACTATACACAGGCTTGAGGAAG
>NW_011450857.1:0-546 GCF_000754665.1 Bison bison bison | reverse complement strand
GTGACAGTTTTTGGTTATTTTCAGTTAATTAAGTTAATTAGAGAAGATATATTCAGCATTCCAGGAGATATAGCCTACATGGAGCCTGCATTTCAAATTGGGTTGTTGCTTTTAAACTCCAAAAGATGCATATTATAGGAGACATTTTGCATATCTCATTTAGCTAGCAAAACACCTTCACGGAAAAGACAGGGCCTTCTAATGCATACAAAACGTCAAATGTTGCCTCAATTTTATTCGTAATAATTTTAATTGGCTCTCATTTTAGAAACAAATTAGTTTTAAAGAGAGCAGTGTAGAGTAATCCCTACTAATATAAATGAAATCTATCAAAAATTACTGCAGTTAATTTGGCTGAGAGTTTATAATTTTTCACAGGAGGACTCACAGGCCTAAGCAGCTGGAACTTAGACAGTCAAAGCACCAACTTGAAACCATCAGAACAACCATACACAACTGAATTACAGCATTTTTTACAGACATGAAGCATGAAATGCATCCACTGGCAGCAAGACCCTCTATACTTAGCTTGTGATAACAGCTTTG
>NW_011450856.1:0-546 GCF_000754665.1 Bison bison bison | reverse complement strand
GTTTCTCAAGAGGCAGGTCAGGTGGTCTAGTAGTCCCATCTCTTTCAGAATTTTCCACAGTTTATTGTGATCCACACAGTCAAAGGCTTTGGCATAGTCAATCTGTATCTCAGTAGATTTCAAATTATAGAATTCGTGTTATGTTTCCTGGCAGCTTTCTTGTTAACACATTAATTTAAAAAATTACTGGATGTGCTTAATATCAACTTCTGAATTTTAATAAAGAAAATCTAAACATTATTGGTTGAGTTTCAGACTACTCTGTATTAATTCAATACATTGACTCTCATGCGTATAACTTGGCCAGATCTTGTGGTGGACACAATGCTGGGGTTTGCAATGGAGGAGCTTAACATTTAGATGGGACATGTAATCAAAAAGTACAAAGTCTTTAATTCAGTTCAGTTCAGTTAAGTCTCTCAGTCGTGTCCGACTCTTTGCGACCCCATGAATAGCAGCATGCCAGGTCTCCCTGTTCATCACCAACTCCCGGAGTTCACTCAAACTTATGTCCATCAAGTCAGTGATGCCATCCAGCCATCTCAT
>NW_011450855.1:0-546 GCF_000754665.1 Bison bison bison | reverse complement strand
TAGGTTCCAGAAGAGCACATCACAGTTTCCTGGGGTGAGGGGTTGAGGAAGGCTGTATGGTTTGAAAACTCCCAAAGTGACTCGCCTTCACCCCGCTACCTAGAGAACCCTTGGACACTTTACGCAAATGGGGTCATAGCACAGATGCTATTTTGAAAGCTGCTCTTTAAACTCTATATTATTATACCTAATGGCTGCACAGTATACATTTTTTGTTGTGGTGGTGGTGACAGAATTTTAAAACTGATTCCATGTTGGTGTTATTTAGGTTTTTTTCCTTTTGATAATATAAAACTTTGAAGTGAACATCTTTGTATATATAACTAGCACCTATATTAAATTCTATTAGTGGAATTTCTGGTTCAGTGCATTTGAACATTTAAAAAAATTAAAATGTAACGATAAAATACTTTCTAAGAAGATAGTGCAGATTTGTATTCCCATCAATGCTTATTGCCCACTCCAGTACTCTTGCCTGGAAAATCCCATGGATGGAGGAGCCTGGTAGGCTGCAGTCCATGGGGTCGCTAAGAGTCGGACACGACT
>NW_011450854.1:0-546 GCF_000754665.1 Bison bison bison | reverse complement strand
TTTGAAAAGACCCTGATGCTGGGGAAGATTGAAGGTGGGAGGAGAAGTGAATGACAGGATGAGATGGTTGGATGGCATCACCGACTCAATGTACACGAGTCTTAGTAAACTCCCGGAGGTGGTGATGGACAGGGAGGCCTGGTGTGCTGCAGTCCATGGGGTTGCAAAGAGTCAGACGTGACTATGTGACTGAACTGATACTGATATATTTTATCCAGAAATTAGCATAGAATGATTTTGTAAGAGAGAAGCACATACACCAAGTATGGTCCGAAACTAGATTGTTGAGCATCAGCTTTTCAAAACTAATTTTATTGATTAGATGCATGAGATTTTACCATTTCCAAGTTTTTGGTCTTCCCATAGTAAGTGACAAATGAGTGACATATTAGTAAACAAGCTTTCAGGTGACTTCAACTTCCAACTTTTGAGCTATCTCAACAAATACCAAATATTTTTCAGTGTCAGGGTCCAAATTCCTTATTCATAGAGTCAGTATTATAGTAAGTTATCTCATATTAGGGAAAATAAAATAAAGGAAATCTT
>NW_011450853.1:0-546 GCF_000754665.1 Bison bison bison | reverse complement strand
TGTTAAGACTGGCAACACAACATAATAGAAAGAGCCTGAGTCTTTGTTGCTCACAGAGTCATTCTACCAAAACTGAACTCTCTATTTTTGGACTCCTTTATATGAAAGAAGAGTAAAGTTCTGTCTTGCTTAAGCCACAAGACTTTCTCAAGCCACAGACTTCGATCTTGTCTATTTCCATTGCTTTATCACTTGTAGATAAACCTAATCTTGAGAATTACCAGGGGTCACCCGTCATTTTGTCAGAACATGGCACTCTTCCCCTCAAACCTCTCTGCTCTCAGTGTTCCCTCTGCCCATCATACCCAACTCTTCTAATTCCCATTCCCCTCTGCTATGCAGATCTCTGCCTTTAACCCATTTAACCCATAATCTCTGCAATTAACCCATTTTCATGGCCCATCTCCATCTCTCAGAGGATTTTTCTAACCCTCCAGTCATTAGATTCTCTTCTGTGAATAAAACCTGTGAGATACTATGGCGCGTACGAAGCAGACCGCCCGGAAGTCGACCGGTGGCAAGGCCCCGCGGAAGCAGCTGGCCACC
>NW_011450852.1:0-7566 GCF_000754665.1 Bison bison bison | reverse complement strand
TCCAGTTCTCTTGCCTGGAAAATCCCATGGATGGAGGAGCCTGGTAGGCTACAGTCCATGGAGTCTCAAAGAGTCAAACATGACTGAGAGACTTCCCCTGAAAGCAAATAAAATTGATCTCTGAGGGAGATCCATAGGCATGTTACCAAAAGCCGGCCTGACTGCTTGCCACTAGATAGTCAATTTTCAAGAGACAGAGGTTGGTAGGAAAGGAAGAGTGGTTTTATTTTGGATGCCAGCAACCAGGGGAGAACACAGACTCGTGTCCAAGAACCAACTCCCAATTGCTGCTCAGGAGACAGGTTTTAAAGGGGAGTTTCAGGGCTGTATGGATGGAGGGAGGGGGCAGGATGACACAGTCAGCTCTGACAGTCATCTCAATATCAGTGACATGGCAGCCCATTCAGCATCACCTTTGTTGTTTTGAGTACAGTTAATCTCTAGTTTCAGCATTTGTTCCTGCTTCTTGGTGACAGTTCCTGGAAGTGGAGCAGCTTATGTCATAGCTTCTGTCTGGTCATCATGCAGTCATCCTCTCATCACATAGTCAGCTTCTTCTGCCTGGTGAGGGGACTTCAGTATCTGGAAAACTGCTCACAGGGTATGACTCAGAATATTATCTATGACTCTTGAGGAGTAACTAAAGGTCCTTGGCTCTGTTTAGTGACTAAACTAGTGTGTTTTGTGTAAAGGCTTAGAGTGTGCGGCATAACTGGGTTTTAAGGTGAAGGTTGTGCTTACAGGCAGAGCCTCTATAAAGATTAGCTTTTCTTTCTTTCTAATCCATTCATCTATTAATGGGGATTCAGGTGGTCTCTGTATCTTTCTTCTTGTCAATAAGAGTAACATGAACACAGGGGTGCATGTATATTTTTCAAGTTTTTGTTTTCCTTGGAAAAATGTTCAGCAGTGGATCATAAGATAGTATTTTGTTCCATAGTATTTTGTTTGAGGTATAGATAGTATTTTGTTTGAGGACCTCTGTATCATTTTCCATAGCAGTTGTATCAATGGACATTCCCATCAACAGTGCACAAGGATTCCCTTTTCTCCACATCTTCATCTGCTGTCTATAGTACTTTGTAGGATAGCCATTCTGTCAGATGTGAGGTGATATCTCACTGTGGTTTTGATGTGCATCTCCCCAGTAAAGAGTGATGTTGAGCATCTTTCCATGTGTCTGTTGGCCATTTGTATATTTTTTGTGGGAAAAAAAAAATCCATTTGGATCTCCTGCCTTTTTTTTTTTTTTGGTAGATCCAAAGAAAATCTCGCTAAGATTGATGTCAAAGAGTGCACATACTGCTTGTGTTTTTTTTTTTTTTTTCCAGGAGTTTTACAGTTTCACTATCAAGTTGAAGTCTTTGATCCCTGTTGAGTTTATTTTTGCAGATGGCATGATGAACGAGGAATCAACATGAAGCGGAATGTGTGATTCATCTGGGGTTCCCGTTTGTCTGAACTGTGAGGTGTAAGTCTGTTCGAGTCTCCTGCCCAATGTTTTCATTAGGCTGCTTGTTTTTCAGAGGTTGAGTTCAGTATGTTCTTGGTTTTCTTGGATAGAATCCCTTATCAGATGAGTGTTTTGTTCTCTGTTTTTATTTACTTTTTAAAAAATCAGGAGGAAGTTCTACAAACTGAGTTTTAATGGTGTTTTTGTTTTTCTATTTTAAATGGACTACAATGGATCATCAACATTTAACATATTTCAAAAGCACATTTATAGTGTAGCACTGCATAGATTGCCTCAGAACTTGATTTATTTAATGGATAGCTATTGACTCTCACAGAAAACTTTTTTCCTGTTATTGTGAGAAGTCATGCTGAAATCCATGTTCTCTTGACCACAAACGTGTTTTCCCCAGTGTCCTGCACACACTCACTTGTTGTCTTTAGACTTTGTCGTGATTTATGAAGAGATAGATTCTTATTTCCACTTGTATAGGTTCAAGTGTATCATCCTTTCTAACTTATGGACTTTTCCAGTCTGCTTTCAAAAGACCTCCATTCAAAGGACGACAATAACAGCAATTCCTGTATTGTTCTCTGAGAGCTTGCCTGATTTTCATTTGTCAGACCTCATCTTCCCTCCTGGGTTGCCAGGTGGTGCCAGTAGTAAAGAATTCGCCTGCAAATCCAAGAGACACAGGTTTGATCCCTGGGTCGGGAATATCTCCTGGAAGAGGAAATGGCACCCTACTCCAGTATTCTTGCCAGAAGAATTCCATGGACAGAGGAGCCTGGTGGGCTGCAGCCCATGCGGCTGCAAAGAGTAGGACACGACCGAGTGTCTGAGCAGCAGCAGCAGACCTTGCCTCCCTCCCTCCCTGCCTTCTGGCTTCCCCCTTTCCCTCGCTCCCTCTCTGCCTCCCTCCCTAGCTCCCGCCCTCCCTGCCTCACTCCCTTGCTACCTCCCTCGCAAGAGCCAACGGAAGCCCTGGGTCTTGCTCATGCAACCCTGGGCAGCCGGTGCCTACTGTCCCATTCCCCGGAGCCTCCCTGTACTTTCCTCCACCCAGGGATTGCTTGAGGATTGTTTCTTCTCTAGGTACCCTCTTGCCAATATTTTCCTAGTCGTCCCCCGCCCCGCCCCCGCACCCACCCCCCCCCCCCCATCAATCTGGGGAACGCACCGGAGTCGTCAGGCGTCAAGTGGTGCCCAGCTGGGAGCTAGGTCCAAGGCCATGCCTCTAGTCTGAAACTGAAGCCTTCAGCCGACCAGGAAGAGTTCCGGCCTCTGTGCAACAAGTACACACCCTCAGGCTGCGTGCATGCGTGCTCAGTCGGGCCTCACTCTTTGCGATCTGTCCTGTAGCCCGCCAGGCTCCTCTGTCCTCGGACAAGAATAGGCGATCTGTAGAAAATCCGTGGACGTTGGCGCCTGTTGTCCGGCGCCATCTGGCGGCCGCTTTTATATTATCTCTTCCTTTGGCAACTGGCAAATTTCTCAAAGGATGGGATTTCATCTCTGGGCCCGAGACAGAGTTTTGAGAAACCAGCGGCTCCGCTGGCGACCATTGTGGTTGCAAGGGGAGCATGGGCATCTCATGCTCTCGCTGAAGATGGGGGATGCGGGTTTTTTGTTTTTCTTTTTTGGTGGGGGGTGGTGATCAGCACTGCTCTCCAGAGCCCAGGGGTGAGGCTGTCTGGCCAGGTCTAACCAGCATTCACAGTGCTTCTATAGCTGTGACCTGACCTGACTCTGGTCAGGCTGCTGAAGGAGAAAGGGAAAGAGTGTCCTCGCTTCCATGCACATGACCTGATCATTTTGTGTTAACCTTATTAATTTCCCCATTTCCTCTCTGCTTCCCACTCCAGAGATAAGGACAGGTGTGAAGTGAGGCCTGTGGAGGGCATGAGTGGCATGCAGGCTTGAGTCCTGGTCATTGACTTTGATTTTTAAAAGTTCCACTCTGGAGGTGCGGACCAGCATGGGCTGTGAAAAGTGAAATGGATAACATGGCATGGGCACAGTTCGTTGTGGGGCCCAGTCTCAGTTCCCTCTCTGTGTTTTTCACCAAGTCCCCATTCAGAGACTTGGGTAGACCTGTTCTTCTTTGGATGAATTGGGAGGGGATTTGCCTGGTTCACTCACCTTCATGTTCTTAGTGCTTGATCCTCTGTACCTGCTAGTTTATGGTGAACGATGTCAGATTCATGATCTCTGAAGAAGATTTAACTTTGGAACCAGGGACCAGGCTTGACCACTCAAGAGATTTTGTATAGCAGAGTTTTATTAAAGTGAAAAGGGACAGACAAAGCTTCTGACATAGGGGGCAGAGAGTACCCCTCCTCCTTACTAGTGTTAGCAAGCTGTTTTATGTCTGTTAGAAAGCTATTAATCAGATAAGAGAGACACCTCAAGGCTCATGGAGTTTCACCAGGCCTTTCTCCCACAATATGCATTTTTGACATAGGATGGCACGAGGTGTGTCATCCCCCAGCCATGAAACAATTGATATGAATCCTGGTTTGTTGAGCTGTTATCAGCCCAGGGTTTGAGAAAAGAAAAAACGTTAGTCTTAGGTGGAACCATTTTGAAGAATGGCAAATTCCAAAGGAAATACATAAGTTTTATTAACATAGCTTAAGAAAAACGTTTCCACAGAGCATTCGTTTCCTCCTGCCGCTTAAGGGAGAGATAAAAAAATGTCTGATACTTGCAGCCTATTTCCTCCCTTTGGAGACCCCTGGCCTTCCTGCCTGTTACCTTCTCACCACCACAATACCTGGGTCCACCATATGGCCATGAGAGCTCTGGGGCTGGTGGTAATGAGGTAGTACTGGGAACCTGTTGCCAGAGTGAGGTTCCAGGGGCACCTTGCAATTTGTGGATAGACTGGATTGCTGGGCACAGTAATTTTTTCACCCAAAGTGAGCATTTTTTGCTGCCAGGTAGGTGTTGGTTTGGTGTTTTTTGGTGTCTGTTGGCAAGCAACTTTGATTTCTGGGCATGCACTGGGCTCTAGACTTAACTATCAGTTGATACCAACTCTATTTTCACTTTCTTGACTCCCCCTGAGCCTGAGTGCTGGTTCTTCAGAGTGTATCTGACAACCTGCAGTGCAGTTGATGGCAATGCAAGGGAAGTAAATCCATGCATGGTGGGTTTTCTATCCTGTGTGCTCCCTACCAGAGGCACCTGGTAGTGATTGAGACAGCTCTATTCCATGCCATGCGTTAGATGGAATCTTCCTGGGGTTGTTGGGCATGCTCACCTGAGAAAAGGTGGCTGGTAAGGCTGAAGCAGACTCTGCCAGTGATTGTTCTCATTAGACCTCCTTCTGGGAGGTTTTATGTACCATAATTATGTGCTATACTGATGATGGGCTCTCTGAGGATGTGTCTAAGCCATTCTAGATGATGGATGAACTCATGTTAGCAGAGCTGTTTTGTTTTGTTTTGTTTTTTCTTACCCATGGTCCCTAACCTTGCCTTTCTACCTCCTGGTGTGTAGAAAGCTAGGGTGTGGAATCTGGTGTGATTTCAGTCTTCCAGTATCTGTCTAATGGCATTGACAAGGCTGAGGCCCTCTGATGCCTCACCCTTCATTTTCTTGGTTTGTGTTTCTTGAGTGGTTCTTCCTACCATGAAGATGGCTGGGCCCCAGTGTTGTGTGCCCCATCAGCCCACAAGTGTGTTTTACTGACTTGCTTGTGATTTTCCTGAAGGGTTCTAGGTCTTCCCTCAGATGCTTGAGACTGGATTGTGGTATTATTTTCTCTTCTCATTGAACCTCTCTTGTTTGCACTGTAGTGGGGCATTCTTTGAGTTTCTTTCTTAGAGATCAAGATAATGGGGACACACCTTCCCCACTTGTGGGGCAGGTGCTTCATTATGGTCATCCCTACTGTGTGGCAAGGGCAATGGACTTGGCTGGATGGGTGCTGTGAGTCCCCCTTTGCCAGGGTTATATATGGACACATGAACAATGGTGCAGGGAAGGCAATGCAAAGAGGGCTTAGACTTCAAGTGAGACCCAAATGAGTCAGAGGCAGTGCTTCCCAGCCTTCACTATGAAGTCTCAGCTTGGTCCATTGATTACTTCTGCTATTACTCCAGACCCAACTAAGCCCTGGCACCTGTTGAAGTGCCTCTGAGGGTCTCACTGAGAAATGGTGTTGGAGAATGTGTGCTTTGGTGGAAAAAGCCCTCTCCAGTGATCTGAGAGCTAGTTGGGAGGATGGATACTGAACCCTTAAGGTGCTGCACTTTCAAAATGTGTAGTACCCATTGGTGAGGTGCCACTGCTGGTGAGCAAAGCTTGCTAACTTCCCCTGTGGTGACCCCATGGCGCAGCTGACCACCACCTCCCTTTGATTACTATAGTCTGTGCTTTCCTACTCTGAGTCAGGGTGGGTCCCCCCAGCCTGGTGTCTGTCACAGGCATGGATATATGTGTGGTTCCCAGGTTGTGTGCTAAGGGGGAATGCTCATTTTCAACTTATCTGTTCCCTCACTATGAGGAGTTGCCTTGCTTGTTCCCATCCTGTGTCAAAGCCTGTGGTAGTACACAGGCATGGATGTGGTTGCTCTCTGAAAACACTTCCTTTGGATGTGGGACCCATGGTGAAGAAGATTAAGGTAGATACAGATGGGATGATGAGCATGTGGGCAGCTTTTCCATGGCAATGGATCCTTCTCAAGTGGGCTTAGTGGTGGGGCTGGGTCATAGAAAATGTAGATATGGCTAAGGCTGCCTGACCTCCAAGGTATAGGGCCACCCTTGGGTCTGTGGAGGTGCTGCCCTGGTTGATTTCCTAGGGGCTCAATTTTATCTGAGCAATTACAGCAATTGTCCTTACCTGGACAATTCCTGTGCCCCTGCCCCATGGCTTTCAACCTGTATGTATGCTGCCTATCACTATTGCTGTCAGTCTTCTTGCTCAGATGGCTGCTTGTGAGTGTCATCCCTGGATGACTTGGCTGGAAGTCTTCTCAGATGAAGTGCACCTGGACCCCATGGGGGCTGGTATATAGTGATGGGGGAAAAGAGTTTGTTGGGTGTGTGTTGGAGGAAGTTTTGTAGACTATTTGTGGTTCTCTGCTGTTGATAATGATCACAACACCTATGAGACAACCAAAGGTGCCACTCAAAGTCCCTTGAGGGAAAAGGCACAATTTTTATGCCAGAGGTATTGGGCAGTAAGACCAGGTGTCTTTCTTTGGCAGCTTATTAGCATTGGGATTATTTCTGATATCTTCAGGCCCCGTTGTGGCAGAGTAGATGCCCCCACACTGACTGCTTTTGCAGTGCCTAGTCTATATACTAGACTTAGTCTCCTTTATGCCTGTTCATTCTGGTTGCTGATCCCAGGGCTATGCCCTGATACATCTCACTCCCCAATATCATCTTGGCTTCCATGTCCTTTTGCTATTTGTAGAGTGTTGGCAGCACATGGGGGTCAATTTCCTACTCTGCCTTGCCCTACTCTTGTAAGGCAAACTTGAGTGTCAGTGTGAGTTTGGCTGTAGTTACTGGTTTTGACCAGCCACAGTGGCCATACTAATCTATTACACTAACTAGGTGAGGATGAGAGGAAGCTGGTCTTGGTATAATAACCTGGTGCCTTAGTCCTCTTTTCATGCCACCTAGGGGGCTGTACCTGGGTTGCACTAAGACACAATCTAACCTTGTATAATTGAGAATGGTCTGTTATCCTTATTTTTGGTCCTGTAGTCGCCAAGTAAACTCTTGCATCCTTCCTTGACTTAGAGGAACCTCCTTCATAACAGTAGGGGGTACACTGTCTCCTTTCTCAGGTCTCTCCAGGGCACTTGGGGTGGATGAGGGGTGGGTGGGGGTGTTTGGTACAACCATCAGGCTGCAGATGAAAAAGACCAGAATGGCATGAGCTACCATTCCAGACACTGGCCCATCATGACTCTGGTAGTAGAGCTGAGTTCCCAACAAATCAAAACTTCAGGAGTGGGAGTGTGGGTTGTGCTGGGGGAGGACAAGGCAGTGGACAGGGATCACTTCCTTCTTTTTCTTAGGCTTTCTTCCTTCTTTGTCTGCTCTGGCCTCCTGATTTCCTCCTCCTCCTCCTTGCCGCCTCTGTCTCT
>NW_011450851.1:0-546 GCF_000754665.1 Bison bison bison | reverse complement strand
TTCTCCAGCACCACAATTTGAAAGCATCAGTTCTTCAGAATTCAGCCCTCTTTATGGTCCAACTCACACATCTGTACAAAACTATTGAAAAAACCATAACTTTGATTATATGGACCTTTGTCAGCAAAGTTATGTGTCTTTGCTTTATAATACACTATCTAGGTTGTCATGGCTTTCCTTCCAAGGAGCAAATGTTGGTAATCTCCGGGACATGTTAAGCAAATATAAATTAAGTAGGAAATGTCTTTGCTGAACAAAGAATAAAAATGGAATGGAAGGACCAGAAGCCCCAAACATTTGGAGTGGGTTGCCATTGCCTTCTCCATAAGTATTCATGACACATTTGCTATAGACAAAGTACTCAGTATTTATGAAGTGATAAATTGGCCATCCTATGGAGACAGTCATTTTGGTCCCTTGGGTACTCCACTAAGAAATGCAGCTAAAGTCCATAGCTGTTCCTAAGACCCCTGGTGAGCCACAGCTATTGGCCAGGCACATTTGTTGCTATGTTGACCCAACATGACAAGTGTATGTTGGTTTCAG
>NW_011450850.1:0-546 GCF_000754665.1 Bison bison bison | reverse complement strand
CATTCTCTGAATGAAATAACATCTTTAAACTTTCCCAGCACCCTTCCTTTAACATATTCTTCTGCCAGTTTCACTGAATCCCAGGGCTACAAAAATAAAAGTCATCTATCTTAGCTCCCTGAACATCCATCACAAAAGGCTGGCATTAATATCAGTGGGATTCAGATACTCACCTTTCTTAGGCCATCAACCTTGCTATTTCCTTAACCTGATTTCTTACCCCCATGTCTTGGAAAAGCAACTTCAGCCTCTGAGGCTTTATTTCCTTTGTTTCTAAGAGGATTCAGCCTACACTTAATGTCTGATATGCCCCATAAATTTTTCAGAACTACAGCTCATAATTTTTGAGCAAATTGAGTTTTTATTATTATCATCTTTGCCACTTTGTAAGTCACAGAAGATTTAATGTGAGTGTAATGATGTCATACACTCAGTTATCCCAGGGCAGAAGCTTGCTAGACACTTCCCCAAGGAAACATTCTAAATGTAATAGGGACCTGAGGGGATTTTATTTATTTATTTATTTATTTATTTTTTTTTTTTTTT
>NW_011450849.1:0-546 GCF_000754665.1 Bison bison bison | reverse complement strand
CTGGAGTGGTCTCAGGGAGGTGAGAGCCTTAGTCTACTGGGAGAAGCCTCACTTCAGTACAGAGTGGAAGCTACTGACTCCAAGTGAGAATAAAGGGACTGCACCTAGAACACAGCCCTGCCCCTCTACCCCTCACACTGGCAAATTTGGGAATGTGGGCATGATGCACCCCACACGTTTCTTTTAGAGCATCTCAGGAGGTAAGGCACTGGGGCTCAGGGGTCAACCTCAGGAGGAATTCCAGGTCATGCCAAGAGTCAAGTAGAGGACCATGAGGATTAAGGAACCACTCACACTATACTACTTTTATAGAATCCCTCCCCTCGGGTCAGCCATGAGTGACCACAGGTTGGCAGCCCTCACATCCTCTGAGGAGGTCTCAGGGAATTTAAGGCTGTAGCATGAGAGGACAGGCCTCGTTAGGAGATGGGAAGTCAGTGTGGGGACCTGGAGAGAGGACAGTAATAGTGAAGAGAAGGAGGAAATACAGGTCTTCCTAGGAGCCTGACTGAGGACAGGTGCAGCCAGCATTCAGAAGGCCTCAAT
>NW_011450848.1:0-546 GCF_000754665.1 Bison bison bison | reverse complement strand
GAAGTGCTAAAGAGCCTCTTGATGAAAGTGAAAGAGGAGAGTGAAAAAGCTGGCTTAAAAATCAACGTTCAAAAAACTAAGATCATGGCATCCAGTCCCGTCACTTCATGGCAAATAGATGGGAAAACAATGATATCAATGACAGACTTTATTTTCTTGGGCTCCAAAATCACTGCAGATGGTGACTGCGGCCATGAAATTAAAAGACGCTTGCTCCTTGTAAGAAAAGCTATGACCAACCGAGACAGCATATTAAAAAGCAGAGACATTACTTTACCAACAAAGTCTGTCTAGTCAAATGTATGTTTTTTCCATTAGTCATGTATGGATGTAAAAGTTGGACCATAAAGAAAGCTGTGTGCCTAAGGATTGATGCTTTTGAACTGTGGTGTTGGAGAAGACTCTTGGGAGTTCCTTGGACCGCAAGGAGATCCAACCAGTCAATCTAAAGGAAGCCAGTCCTGAATATTTTTGGAAGGACTGATGCTGAAGCTTCAATACTTTGGCCACCTGATGTGTAGAACTGACATTGGAAAAGACCCTGAT
>NW_011450847.1:0-546 GCF_000754665.1 Bison bison bison | reverse complement strand
TCCAATGCATGAAAGTGAAAAGTGAAAGTGAAGCCGCTCAGTCATGTCCGACTCTTAGCGACCCCATGGTCTGCAGCCTACCAGGCTCCTCGGTCCATGGGATTTTCCAGGCAAGAGTGCTGGAGTGGGGTGCCATTGCCTTCTCCAACAGAAAGCTAAAGAACCTTTAATTAGGAGAAAAGAACAAACAGAGGGCAGGAGTGAGCATGTAGAAGGATCATACAAAGGCCTATTTGGCTGCAGTGGAGGAGAGAGACAGGACATACAAGACTGAATACCTAAGGGCAGACCAGGCCAGCTAGAGGGCCCTGAGGGCTACTAAATATGTCAGGGAAGTAAAATTGAGCCATTAAAGATTCCTGAACATAGATATGAATAAAATGATAAAGACTCAAAACACTGACATAAGTATGTAAGATTAAATGGTAATGGTGTTCAGTGTGATAGGTGTGGAGTTTCATTCAGAATAAAGAGATGGTGGGTCTCAGGGCAGTTAGCGGCGTTGCAAGTAGCTAAGAACCTACAAAACATCTTGAAGGAAATCTA
>NW_011450846.1:0-546 GCF_000754665.1 Bison bison bison | reverse complement strand
GAAAACCGTAGCAGCGGTGCCCCCTTTTACATGGGGCGAGCGTGTGCGATTTGCCCAGTGTCCGCATAGCCAGCCTGACTCTCTTACACCCGCTGCCCAGACAGACTGGACGTTCTGGGCACCTGAATGTTCACCCTGGCCCAGGTCAATCAGGTAAAGGCCAGATAGCAAGGAAGGTCTGCATTTACCCAGCCCCAGAGCACTCTGTCCATGGCATTTCTTGCAAGCCCCAAGATCCCCTCCCAGTCTTCCTCCCATCCCAGTCCAGCAGGAAAAAAATGGGCCTTCAGGTCTGCTAAGCACCAGAAGCCCCCTGGCATCCAAGCCCCGCTACTTTGGACAGGCCAGACCCTCTCCTCCAGAGGACATAACCCCAACTGCTCTGGGTTGCCCCAACTTCCTCAGCTGTCCAAGCCAATGTCCTTCTTGCTTGGAAAACTCCCAAGTGTAAAAAGCAGCAGAAAGATGAACTTAATCCTTATCTTTCTTTTAGAAAGTATGCATAGACAATGAGATACACACACACACACACACACACAGATAAGG
>NW_011450845.1:0-546 GCF_000754665.1 Bison bison bison | reverse complement strand
GCCAGGATGAGTCTGGATTCTCTTCAAAATGAATATACTTGGTTTATTATATACAAGTATATAATTTAATATACTTGGTTAAAAAGCACTTGGCAGGAAACACTAGAGAAAAGAAAACTTTCCTTCCTCCCTTCCCTACTTTCTTCTTTCCTTTTCAATAATTTGTTTGAACTAATTATTAAACAGCTATTAGTTTCCAGGCCCTCATTAGCCTGAGGAATGCTGTGAAGAACAGAACAGGAAAATCTCTGCTCCTCCAGAGGTTACATTCTAGTGTGTGTGTTAGTTGCTCAGTCATGTCCAACTCTTTGCAACCCTATGGACTGTGGCCCACCAGGCTCCTCTGTCCATGAGATTTTTTTCAGCAAGAATACTGAAGTGGGTTGCCATTTCATCCTCCAACATTCTAGAGGGTGAGGATAAAATATACAGAATAGTTAACAAATACTATAACATTTGTGCAGCAAATAAATATACGTCCGAAAAATGAAAAGGGGAAAATAATAGTATTTAGAGAGCATAGTGTGTGTGTGTGTGGGGGAAATC
>NW_011450844.1:0-546 GCF_000754665.1 Bison bison bison | reverse complement strand
TTACTCCAGGTGTTTCTTGACTTCCTCCTTTTGCATTCCTGTCCCCTATAATGAAAAGGACATCTTTTTGGGGTCTTAGTTCTAGAAGGTCTTGTAGGTCTTCATAAAACCATTCAGCATATACTCAAGAGAAATGGAAACATATGTCCACATAAAACATGGACACGACTATTCACAGTCTTATTCGTAATAACCAATAAGTGGGAAAAAATCCAAATGTCCATCAACTGATGAAAAGATACATAAAAGGAATGGGAATCCACAAACTGAAGACCAGAGAATTTACTGTTAACCCACTTGACATGGTTTTAGAACTCATGATTTATGAAATGATTTAGTAGGAAGAGTAACTCAAATAACTGATGTCTGAAGATTGTTTGAGTCCTAGAATTTTATAGAAAATGAACTATTTCCTTAAAAAAAAAAAAAAAGTTTCTTAAGTACTGACTACAAGTAGGTTGCTATTAGGAGAGACCAGGTTATGCCATGACAAACAACCACAACATATTAGTGATTTGTGATTAAAAAAAAAAAAAAAAACGTGTT
>NW_011450843.1:0-546 GCF_000754665.1 Bison bison bison | reverse complement strand
ATCTCTTTAAAATTATATTCACAATTCTGCTATGGAAGTTTAACAACCTCTCTTCAAATCAGGTTGGCAGAATGTATTCAGGGACTAAAAACGTTGCTGTAGTCAAACAATCTGACAGTCTAAGTGACAATAAAGCAATCAGTAAATCAATTCTAGTTGATTTAGTTTACAATTGATATAGTTTACAATTACTAACCCTAACCACTAAAAATAACTTTTTTTTACATATTTTTTTCATTAAACAGCAAAATATTTATACAACAAGGTTAAGTGGGGTAAAATGGTCAAGTCTAAGTATATAGCTTTATTCTAACTTTTAAATAACTATTTTCTACAATGAAATATGTTTTTAGAATATCATAAAAAACCCCTCTGAGCAGGGTTAGAGGTGAATATTGCTTTTAGACAAAAAGTCAACAATTTAGAAAGGAATAAATAGATTCAAAGTAATACATGAAGTTATTGAAATCCTTCCTAAAGCACCTCTTAAGGATGGTAAGTTGAAAAGATGTTTTATTACTCAACAGAGTTCTGTTTTATTGTTTT
>NW_011450842.1:0-546 GCF_000754665.1 Bison bison bison | reverse complement strand
TTTGTCAGGAAGTAGATCTCATGTTGTGTTCTACACACACACACACACACACACACACACACACACACAAACATCCAATAGAAAATTCAGTCTTTTCTGCCTTAAGAATCAGAGGTTGACATTCAGGACGACCACAGCTACTGGAAAGTGAATGAGTGAGAAGGGAGTCCTGAAAAGCAGAGAGCCAGAGAGATCATGTAATTCTGTATGTAAATGATTCCCAAATCTCTGAACGACTCCCACACCATGTATGCTTAGGACAGGCTGAAAGGTGCTCAACAAATGATAAAACAATTGAACAGGGTTTTCATCTGTCATTTGCACTTTGTGCTCAACCAAGTTAAATGCTTGCTAAAACAAACAAAACCGAAAATACTTTTAGAAGTTTATAACAGAATCTAGAGTCTCCACAATATAATGTTAACAACACGCAGTATAAAATCCAAAATTATTCAACATCCACAAAACTAGGAAAATGCAACCCATTTTCAAGAGAAAAAATAATCACTAAAAATAAACCCTGAGACGATCCAGATGTTGCAATTT
>NW_011450841.1:0-546 GCF_000754665.1 Bison bison bison | reverse complement strand
GGTGTGTACTGTCACTATGGTAAAGGGAAAGTCTTTCGAGCCGTTTATCAGTGATTTTATAGTTCTCATTTCATGGAGGATGGAATAAAAGAACAAAGAAAGTTTACTTTCAAAGTGATTTATTAAACATGAAGTGAAAAAAACAAGATAAACTTGTTTATTTTCATATTCTTCCTTTTAAAATGGCATTCTTATTATTGACCCATGAATTCATTTCTCTTTCATATCACAAATTTAAGTGTGTATCTGAAAAAGACCTAGCCAGTTCTAATATATTTTTAAACTCCTGATATGTTCTGGAGCTAACTTTGAGAATTCATTCCCTTGGATTTTTTTTTTTTTTTCTCCCTTTATGATTTGGAGAGTTTGGAGATTATGTTTGGATGACTTTCAACTGAGGAGATATGTTTGCTTGTTTATCCATTTTAAGTAAAAAAAAACAAACAAACATAAATATTCATATCATTTCTTACAGAGTAACTCAGTTGTCAAATTATTTTTGTATCCCAGGGTTAGTGCTTACTCAGATTAAACTTTTTGGAAAGG
>NW_011450840.1:0-546 GCF_000754665.1 Bison bison bison | reverse complement strand
TTGATGCTTTTGAATCGTGGTGTTGGAGAAGACTCTTGAGAGTCCCTTGGACTGCAAGGAGATCAAACCTGTCAATCCTAAAGGAAATTGATTCTAAATATTCATTGGTAGGACTCATGCTGAAGCTGAAGCTCCAGTACTTTGGCCACCTGATGGGAAGAGAAAACTCACTGGAAAAGACCCTGATGCTGGGAAAGATTGAGGGCAAAAGGAGAAGTGGGCAGCAGAGGATAAGATGGTTAAATAGCATCAGGGACTCAATGGACATGAACTTTACAAACTCTGGAAGATAGTAGAGGACAGAGGAGTCTGGGTCCCTGGGTTCACAAATACTGAAGGCGGACTAGAACTGAACAAGGCTGAATAATCCAGGTGAGAGATTATAATAACATGGACCAGTGGATGGGGTGAGAAGTTGTTAGCCTCCAGGGATATTTTAAGGGAAGAGCCAACAGGATCTGATGGTGAATTGTATATAGAATGTGAGAGAAAGGTGACCAGTGTGACCCCACAGTTGGAAGCCTGAGCAACTCGAATGGGAGGAGT
>NW_011450839.1:0-524 GCF_000754665.1 Bison bison bison | reverse complement strand
TGGGGTGGGAGAGGAGGCCGGCTCAGGGAGGCAGGGTCCTCGGTGACTGGGGTCTCCAGGAGGAGGCAGGGGACGCAGACTGTGGGTACTGGGAAGAACGTGCCAGCAAGACCCCTCTGTGCTGAGAGGCCTTCCTGTACGAAAGCAGCCCTTAGTTCCACCAGCAGCTCCCTGTCCAGGTGTGGGCCCCTTGGCCTGGCCCTGGCCCTGTCCCCAGGGGCTCCCCACCCTCTCTGGGTGCACAGGACCCACCCTTGCCAGGCTGCCTTAGGACTGGGTGCTGAGAGGCCATGGCATCCTCAGCACTGGGTTTGCTGGAGCCAGGCTCCTTCAGCTCCCGTGTGCTCCTGCGGTCCTGGCCGGGCAGTGGCAGCCAAGGCAGTATATGTGTCAAGACCGGAGGTAGGCACAGCTCCAGGACAGAGCTTGTCCTGCCCTGGGCATCCTGGAGGCTGGGGCCGCTTCCAGAGTCTCCAGGGCCAGGCCGGCTTTCTGCCCCTCACCTCCCTGGAGACTCTGGAAGC
>NW_011450838.1:0-546 GCF_000754665.1 Bison bison bison | reverse complement strand
TTTTGGAGGCAGGACAAAAGCCCAAGTTTGTGGGCTGATGGTTATGCACAATTCTGCTGGGCCCATGCACAAGGGAAGGACTTCATGGCCTAAAGAAATGTTAATTAGTTTTCTTTCCTGCCCAGGGTGTGAGGGCCCTTTCATGTACTAGGGAGAAGGCATATGTATAGAGTCATTAGTTGAAATGATTGGTCCTCTCTCGTCTATTTGACCACCTGTAATAGACGGGGGTTGGGTATTAGTCCGAGCTCGAGCTTGGGCAGGTACAGGCCAAAAGACTGAGCATTGCCAGGAGAATGTATTCAGGACTCGGAGGCAATCCCTGTTGAGAGACCAAATTTTCAGCTTGATTAGTAGGGTTTTTATTTGACTCCAAGTGGGGAGATCATCGGGGTGATGCCCCCAAGGGTGGTGCTTTCTGGAGATCTTTGGAGCAGACGTGGCCCGTATTGGAATTTCTTCCTCCTGGGGTTCTTGTTTCATCTCCATTTTGAATGCCGGGGGCCCCCTTGGGTTGAATCTTAAGAAGAGGTTAAAAAATTTAAA
>NW_011450837.1:0-546 GCF_000754665.1 Bison bison bison | reverse complement strand
TTTTTTTTTTTTTTTTTTAATTTTTTTTTTATTTGCAGTCTGCTCATGAGGCACCAACTTATCGAACTTTTTCACCTTTCCAATTTGCTTCAAATACCGAACAACCATAGAATGGTTAACATTGAGTTCTTTGGCAACTTTTCATGTAGTTGTAAGAGGATCAGCTTCAGTGATCCTCTCAATTGGTCATTGTCAAATTCCGATGGCCAGCCACTGTGCTCCTCCTCTTCAAGGCTGTCACTTCCTTTTGCAACATTTCTTGAACCACCACTGCCCTGTATGTTCATTAGCAGTTCCTGGGCCCAATGTGTTGTTGATGTTGTGAGTTGTCTCTGCTGCCTTACAAACCATTTTGAACTTGAATAAGAAAATTGCTGGTATTTGCTTTTTGTCTAACATCATTTCCCTAGTCTAAAATAAATATAAAATAAACAGTAGTAAGTCATTAGCAAAAAGAGATAAAGTGAGAAATGTGCATTCAAATGATGTATAACAGAACTGCATTTAAGAATGTATTCCAATATTGAACAGCAAAGTTCAACAATG
>NW_011450836.1:0-546 GCF_000754665.1 Bison bison bison | reverse complement strand
ATTCTAATGCCTGTGTCATCAGGTTGCTATGAGGGTTGAGTGAATTAGTACAAATAAGTGCTTAGAAAAACTCTGCCTCAGAGTAAGCACTAAGTATGCCCTTGTTGCTGCCTTGACCACCTTGCCTGCTAGGAATCATCACTGCAATCAGCTCACTCTTCTCGGAGTGCTGAGTTCACGCTGGCATCAGTTCAGTCTGCCATTTGTCAGTGCCCCCCACTCTCCCAAAGCAGCTAAATCTGAGCCACAGATGAGCATCTCTGAGGGCCAGCACCCCCTCTCCCATCCTGACCTTCTGGGTGCAGAGTCTTCCCGATGCCCCAGGCCAGTAGTAGGGGCGGTAAGAGCAGCAGTGTCGTCGGCCACAGCAGACCAGCAGGCCTTGCTGAGGCTTCAGGCAGGAAGTCTCCCCAGACTTCACTAACCAATGGACTAGAAAAGGCGTGGCAGACATCAGAATTCAGACTCAAGGCTGTAGCTTTTAGAATATCCTGCAAACCTGATGTCTCTGTTGACTGTATCAGAGAAGAGCAGAGATCTGGAGAT
>NW_011450835.1:0-546 GCF_000754665.1 Bison bison bison | reverse complement strand
GACAGAGGATGAGATGGTTGGATGGCATCACCAACTCAATGGACTCCGGGAGTTGGTGATGGACAGGGAGGCCTGGCATGCTGAAGTCCACGCATGAGGTCGCAAAGAATCAGATACAACAGAGCGATTGAACTGAATATTACTATATATGATAACTGCAGCTTCTATTAGGACTTCTCCCTCCTTTATTTACACTAAATAAAATTACTGATATTAGATAAAATAGGGGCTATTACTATAGAACACGCAGAAATGAAAAGGATAGAAAGGAACTCTTACAAAAAGTTTACATGATTTAAGATGAAATGCACCAATTCCATGAAACCCATAACCTACAACAAATCACCTATGTGAAACATATTTGGGTAATTGCTTTGAATTGCAATATAAATTTGTAATTTCAAAATGCCCACCGTCTAAGAAACCTAAAAGCAGAGACAGTGATTGTGAAAGCTTAAACTCCTCCATCATATGAGTGCTGATGTATTTGGTGTAGCCTACTGTTCTGCCAGCTTCCCTGGTGGCTTAGAAAGTAAAGAATCCACT
>NW_011450834.1:0-546 GCF_000754665.1 Bison bison bison | reverse complement strand
TGGTCATTCATTCACTATTGTCTACGGCTGTTGAGTGCTACAGAGGCAGTGAGTAGTTGTCCCAGATGCCCTACAGCCTGCAGTGCCTGAAATTACCATCTGGCCCTTAAGAGAAACAGTTTGATCCAACTGAATAAGGTTAACTGTTCTTGTCAAATCACCAAATCACTCAAGTATTTTTCACATCTTCACTCTGGCGAAGATAATTTCCAAATAGACTAAATTAGGCTGTTTTTGGTACTTGTGTTTGTTCCAAGTGAGGCTTGTGTTTGCAGTCTTACAGTAGAAATGGTATTATCCAGGATTTTACCTGAGAGAGCCATAATGCTCTAGAGCTTGGCGTTGCTGTCTTCAGGAAGTTTCGAATGCACTCGCCCTCCCTGCTACTGAGCCCATGCTGATGGACGCGTGCCTGCCGGGGCTGTGCGCATACCAGGGCTCACTCCATCCTGGAGGTCTCTAACACTCCTGCCCCATTGGCTTTGGCGCGTGTCTGGCAGCATTTCTTTTTAAACTCCAGAGTTAAAGCCATAAAGGACCAGTATA
>NW_011450833.1:0-546 GCF_000754665.1 Bison bison bison | reverse complement strand
TATCAATTAGGTCAGGGGTCAAAATCATACTATCTTATTATTAGTATCCAAAAATTGTGTTAAAAACTGAACATCTGTTTTTTAAAATAAAATTAAAATGGAAAGGAAGCTTCCTAAAATACACACAACACAAATCTTAATTTTAATCTAACAATCAATATTATGCTTAACAATAAAACTCTAGAAATAATATACCCATTAAATTAACAAGTAAAGCCATTATTATTGCTATTATTTAACACATAAAGCACAAATCTATGCAGTTTGTCAAAAAAACCCAATTTTTTTTTAAAAAAGATGAAGCAAATTGTCATTATTTAATTTTTATGTAGTTGTTTCCCTAGAAAACCTAGGAAAATAGCTGAGAAGTTATATTAATAACTTCTCAGTGTCCAATAATAAATGAACTAAGTAAAATAGCTATAGTTTATACTAAAAATTGTCACTTATAAAATATACATAATTTAAAAAATCTACCCTAGGACAGCATCCAAAATATAAAGTAGCTAGTCATTATCTTAATAAGAAATACTAAGAACAAAAATG
>NW_011450832.1:0-546 GCF_000754665.1 Bison bison bison | reverse complement strand
GGAGCCACAGGAGATGTGGGTTTGATCCCTGGATCGAGAAGATCACCTGGAGAAGGAAATGGCAACCCACTCCAGTACTTTCGCCTGGGAAATCCCATGGACAGAGGAGCCTGGCAGGCTATAGTCCATGGGGTCACAAAGAGTGGGACACGACTGAGTGACTAAACAACAACAACAAAGCTGAAAATCAAACGAAGTGCAAACACTTTTAGTTGTTCCTCTCCATACACAAAATTCAAGGGCATCACAAGACATATAATCAACTAGAAATATATGGGGAACTTACCAATACATAAAGCTCAAGGTTAAATACTTTGCTCCTAGCACAGAGCCTGACACAGGAAGAATCTGGTAAATATTTGTTAAATAAATTAACACAAGGTAAACTGTGAAGAGGGAATTGAATTACAAACAGACTTCTAGGTTTACAAGCCGTGACATGTTTCATAAATGTATATTTTCCAATGGCTCCACAGAGCATGATGGATTGCAAAGGGAAGCCAAGCTAGAATGTTAATTTTTTTTTAATAAATGAAGCACAATGTG
>NW_011450831.1:0-546 GCF_000754665.1 Bison bison bison | reverse complement strand
TGCCTTTTTTTTTTTTTTTCAAATTTGATTTAGACTCTGCTAGGAGGCACTGAATGTCTATAACTTATATTTTGGAGGGTTTTTTTTGTGTTTTTTTTTTTGATTGCCCTTTTTGTTCCTCGAGTCACACTGTAAACTAGCTCATCTCAGTGGTGTATTCAGTATCCTGAGGTTTTTATCAACCTTCCCTGTACAGTCCAGTTTTCCTGTATTTGAAACAGCCAAGACCGTGAACTTGGCTGTGCTGTTTGGAGACCAGGAGAGGTGTTAGAGTCACAGGTCTCGCAGACGTGGGATTTGGTGGAAGCCACAGAGAAACGTGGCTTAGGAGTGCTGACTGTAAGTAGAAGACCGCCCTCCTGGCTCGCTGCGTCTGGTCCTGCGAATGTCTGATTTCTGTACCCAGAGTGCATTACACTACTTGCCGCGTCACTGACCCTTCGGCTCAGCAGGGAATCCTGAGTTGATCCATGTTCGCATCCATCACACCTCAGACCCACAACCTCCTCTTCCTCCCCAGGACCCCTGAGATTCTGGGAGTTCCAC
>NW_011450830.1:0-546 GCF_000754665.1 Bison bison bison | reverse complement strand
GATCCAAAGAACTGACTCACTGGAAAAGACCCTGATGCTGAAAAAGATTGAAGGCGGGAGGAAAAGGGGTTGACAGAGGATGAGATGGTTGGATAGCATCACCAACTCAAAGGACATGAGTTTGAGCAAACCTGGAGTTGGTGATAGACAGGGAGGCCTGGAGTGCTACAGTCCATGGGGTCGCAAACAGTCTAGCACAACTGAACAACTGAACTAAACTGAACTGAACTGGGAGATGGTGAAGGACACGGAAGCCTGGCGTGCTGCACAAAGAATTGGACATGACTGAGAGACTGAACAGTAACAACACAGAATATAGAAAAATGGTATTGATGAACCCACCTGCAGGCAGCAATGGAGACACAGATATAGAGGAAAGACTTGTGGACATGGAGCTGGGGGGAAGGAGAAGGTGGGATGAATGGAGAGACTAGCATGGAAACAATAAACTACCATATGTAAAACAGAAAGCCAGTAGGAATTTGCTGTGTGACTCAAGGAACTCAAACCAGGTCTCTGTAACAACCTAGAGGGGTGGGATGGGAT
>NW_011450829.1:0-546 GCF_000754665.1 Bison bison bison | reverse complement strand
TATCTATAGCCCTTGGGAAGGAATAAAGAGGTCCTTGACTATGCTTAATGGCTACATTGTTATTATTTGGTGTCCTTTAACTGTTTTCCTTGGTATCTGCATGTTTTCACTTCTGGGATTAAATTTATTATTTGGCTAAAGATTTTCAATAGACAAAAGGAAGGCAGAGGACACTAGGCAAGGACCACAGGGTCCTGCTCCATTTCAAAAGTGTGCAGTGGTTCAGTTCTTAAAAATCCCTGTTCCTTCCCTGTAATAGCAAGAATATTTGTCCCACTTATTATCATATGAAATTACCCAGCCCATGACAACTAACAACCTGGATCCTCTCACCTTCTGAGAGGGTCCATATTTTGACTATGGAGTGTGTGTCTCCCTGAATAAGTCCATTTTCACTCTACTTCAGCTCCCTCTTCAACTCTCTCCTGCAGGAAGCCAAAGACCCTGACTTGGAAGCTGGTTCCTGGTACTCCCACATCTCCCAGGATGAGATATTTCCTTCTCCTGCACCACTTGTAACATGGAGGATGAAGAATAGGGACTATA
>NW_011450828.1:0-546 GCF_000754665.1 Bison bison bison | reverse complement strand
TTTAAAAGTTTGAAGACCTTGAATTTTATCCAGGGTGATATTAAAAATGTTTAACAACTGGCAATGCTACCAACCAATCAAAATAGACAGATGCTGGTCAGCCATACCAATGTATTCTGCCTGAACATTAGCCCTGGTTATATTAATTTAGGGATTTCCATTCATAGTAAGTAGAATGAAAATGCAAATATAGTCATTTTATTTTATTTTATCTATTTGCTTTTTTAATAAGTCTCTTTTTTAAGTTTTTGGTAACAAAATTAGTTTAAAAACACAAATACAATATGAGAAAAACTTAGCTAGATTTTAAATTTTGGGTATTTCTCATTTTGCCATTTTTAGTGAATTTATTTTATAAAATTTTATTATTATTTTGAATGGATATTACCTTCACATGATTAAAAACATTTAATGATTAAAAATTCAAAAGACACAAAAGGCTCTCCAGCTGAGTCTCTTCCACCCTTTAGACAGTTTTCCTGTCTGAAGGAAATCAATATTGCCCCTTTTCTTGTAAAAGTAAAGTGAAGTTGATCAGTCATGTCC
>NW_011450827.1:0-546 GCF_000754665.1 Bison bison bison | reverse complement strand
TTTGCATGCATGCACTGGGGAAGGAAATGACAACCCACTCCAGTGTTCTTGCCTGGAAAATCCCAGGGATGGAGGAGCCTGGCGGGCTGCCATCTATGGGGTCGCACAGAGTCAGACACGACTGAAGTGACTTAGCAGCAGCAGCTAACAAACCAAGATTGGGTGTATACTGTATGCCTTGCAATCTGTTAAACACTTTACAGTCTCACTTAATACTTTCAATTCTTGTTATTACTACCTACCAGTCATTTTCTGCCTTTTAGGTAGGTATAAGGATGCCCATAGCTGACACTTATTGAGCTCTTGCAATGATGCAGTCAGTGGATCGCACGTGTTCCTTGTTCCGTTTGGTTCTCATTGCAGCCCTGAGGCGGGAGGCATCATTATTCCCATTTTACAGATGAAAAGGCTGAGACTCAGAGCCATGAAGTAACCAAGAGCAAGTGAAGGAGCCCTGATTCATATGCAGATGTGTCTCTCAAGTGGCTGGGGTCTACACTCCACAGGCCTTCAGATTTTAGAAGAGAAATTTAATGTGGACTGCAG
>NW_011450826.1:0-546 GCF_000754665.1 Bison bison bison | reverse complement strand
TTGATAAATTCGTTTCCCATTCAGGTGGGTCCAGACACTGGTGCCCCAACCACAGGGACCCTTGACCCGACCCTTGACCCTAGATCCTTCCTTCTAGGTCTGTCACTGCTGTCCCCACAGCTGGACTGGAGGTATTAAACAGCTCTGTTCCCCCTCAGGGGGTGACGGCTACAGGACCTGGGAAGACTGCAGTCACAGATCAAGTACTCATGGGCACAGCTGCCCAGAGCCGAGTGCTTCTTTGGCATCTTTGGTGCCTTCTCCCAACCAGCTTCACCGGGAACCAGACTCCCCCTCCTCTCTGCCCCAGCCACCCCTGCCTCTGCTCACCACTGTTTCCCCCTCTCCTGACCTGCTGACTCCCAGGGCTCCCCAGTGCACTTCAGGGACTCTGTTGTGGTACTGGTGGATTTTACATGAGAAACGAATTTATCAATCTAGATCATCCCACCCTGACCACAACTCCAGCCATGGAGCCACTGGGTCTGGGCTTTGCCCTCAGCTATATCCTTGGGGCTCAGCCTGGCCCATTGTAGGAACCAGTAA
>NW_011450825.1:0-546 GCF_000754665.1 Bison bison bison | reverse complement strand
TCAGTGAACTCCGGGAGTTGGTGATGCACAGGGAGGCCTGGCATGCTGCGATTCATGGGGTCGCAAAGAATCGGACATAACTGAGCGACTGAACTGAACTCAAGGGAAGAGGGGAGTAGAATTGGGACTCTTGATGGAAACATACACAAAAGCATAGACATTTGAATGAGAAAGTGAGGAATTCCAAACACAAAGACCTCTTATCTTAATATTCCTCACCTAAATCCTAATGAACCTGAAACAGATCCGCCTATTGTTCGCCCAAATCTGCTCTTCCCATATTCTTCCTAAACATAGGCCTAAAGCAAATTCTCTCATCTCTCATAGTCAATGCACCATTTAGTCTATTTGTTTCTGTCTCCAAAATGAATCTCATACCATCCACATCTATCATCCCAGGCATCCATCTAAGTCAGACCACATTCATTCTTTAATCCAAATTTTCAATAACCTCTGTCTGCCTCCCAAGCATCTACTTTTACTCATCTACAAATTATTTTCCACACAGCAGCAAGAGTAATATTTTCAAATTTAGCTAGGGTCATC
>NW_011450824.1:0-546 GCF_000754665.1 Bison bison bison | reverse complement strand
GCAAGAATACTGGAGTGGGTTGCCATGCCCTCCTCCAGGGGATCTTCCCGACCCAGGGATCAAACCCAGCTCTGCACACATTGCAGGCGGATTCTTTACCATCTGAGCTACCAGGGAAGCCCATGTTAGATTATGTCAGGAATGTGATACTAGAGAACAGCTCTTTCTCATCTTCAAAGGGTTATGTGCTTATTACTATGTGCACTTTATCGTCTTTCCATTTCTGCATTTCAAAGAGATCAATTAGGGAGCATCCAGACAAAAGCAAGAAAAAAGACAAAGGGGTTGAAAATGTAGTCTCTTAGAAAAAATGAGAAGACTCATTTCTCCCATTGGAATAGAGAGGGGAATTATATAAGTAGCTTTAAAACCTGTGAAAGATGGATATTGACCCCTTGTTTCCTTCCCTCCAGAAAGAAAGACTGAAAGTAAATGACTTAAATTGTTTCAAAAGAGTTCGTTCATTTTTGAAGAAAATATTATCGATGCTGGAATAGGCCCCCAAGCACAAGAGGGTGGTCTCTGAGATCAGCCTGGGTGGGAAGG
>NW_011450823.1:0-546 GCF_000754665.1 Bison bison bison | reverse complement strand
TCACTATGGGAGCTGGAAAACCCTAGCAATGAATGATTCATTTTCATTATACAGTGAGGTTCCATGAACTCATCACTGATCTTCTACCATAATCATTGTTTTGCCGATCTTGTTGTGTCTGTTCCTACTCCCTTTTTACAATGTCAATTTTATTTTCATTGCTTGAGATATTTTAATTTTGGATGGTTACTGATAAATCAAATGGGATTTCCAGTCATGGGGCTTAATGCCTAGCAAAAAGTAGGTCTCACAAATATTTGCTAAATGAATGACTGCTTTCAATAAAGCTTTCTTCACTATTATAGTGGGAGGGGTTTTCAAGTTGCCTAAGGTAGACATTCTGAATTCAGTGTTATTAATAGAAGGTGAGGCTTAGGAGACTTCCTCTTTAGGACATGTAAATCTTGTCCAGGTTTCCCTGGCCTGTTTCCCCCTCACATGTGCACATGCTCAGTTGCTTCAGTCGTGTCGGACTCTGTGCGACTCTATGGACAGTAGCTTGTCAGGCTCCTCTGTTCATGGGATTTCCAGGCAAGAATATTGGAG
>NW_011450822.1:0-546 GCF_000754665.1 Bison bison bison | reverse complement strand
CTGCCGTCTATGGGGTGGCACAGAGTCGGACATGACTGAAGTGACGCAGCAGCAGCAGCAGCAGCAGCAGCAGTAGGCTGGATGTGGTCAACAGGCTTAGTTTGCCGAGCTCTGCTCTAGAGTCACACTGCTCAGATTCTAACTCTAATGATACCATGTACTCTGTGACTCTGGGGTAGTTGTTTAACCTCTCTGAGCTTTATTTTTTTGTAAAATTGGGATAATAAGAGTACTTTCTTCATGAGATGGTTGTGAGGATTAAATTGAAGTCATGTATAAAAGGCACCAAGCCTAGCTCAGCACATGGAAATAATGTAGTTGTTACTTCTCTAATCATTGCTATTAATGGGTTTACCTTCAAAACTCTAAGCATTCTACAGATGATAACAGATAAGACTCAATTTCATCTGATCCTTTCCTGGATCAGTTTTGAGGGAAGAACAAATATTCTGTTAGTTATTCCAAGGAAGTAGCCTGTCTCCACTTTCCTCGGCAAAATTTTTCATGGTGAGGAAGTAACAAGTTTGGTCTTCATAAGGCATCCAT
>NW_011450821.1:0-546 GCF_000754665.1 Bison bison bison | reverse complement strand
TCCCAGGGAGACACCGTTCCTGAGCAGGGAAACAGGCCCCGCGTGTATCTGATCCAAGCCTGTGCACTGCCCTCCCATGTGGGAAGGACGGGAGGGACCAGGGTCTTTATGGGAGAACGAATGACCTGGGGGCAGCAGGGACCTCATTCTCTCACCCCGAGTCCTTTGCGCTGGAGCCTGGACTCAAGGACCGCCCAAGGTCCCTGGGCCAGGAAGGACGGCCCTGCAGGGCTGCGCTCTTCATCCCACGTGGGACTCACTGTCCTGGCCGGCCCCAGTTCCTGGGAACCCCCATGAAACCTGCTAACTCTAGCCCGTCTGTGGAGGGTGGGGAGGCCGGAACCCCATCACCCACTGCCCTCACATCTCTCCCAGCCTCAGATTCGGACTTGGGAGAGCCCCCAAGGAGCCCCAAGGCCAGGCCAGGAGCAGGCACTCGAACCCAGGCCCTGTCTCAAGCTGGCACAAAGAGGAAACCCGGCCTCTGAAATCCTCGGGGGAACAGACGGAATCTTTAAAGGGGGCTGGTCCCCCGGCCCTGGGAGG
>NW_011450820.1:0-546 GCF_000754665.1 Bison bison bison | reverse complement strand
GATACCACTCTTTTAACTTTTTTTTACATAATTCAGAGAAAATGTGAAATCTATAACTTATAAACCTCAAACACGGAAGATATAATTGTAAATCTATGCATTATATATAATTGTTATATAATGTACAATTACACCCTTTATGAGAGGGTGTCATAATGGGAGAAATTTATTTTTAAAATATTCTTGGCTAAAAAAAATTCTTTTAATTTTCAATAAAAATATTCTTGACAAGATTCCTGTTTATATCAAGAAACTCACAATACCATTACATAATGAGTACCACAAAATACTTAATTTTTAGTATCCTGCTTATAAAAAATAAAACAGCATCTTAAATTCCTTACCTGTGCTGCCCAGATATTATCAAGATCTTGTAACGTAAGAGCTTTTTCTTTAATCACAAAACGAAGAATCTTCTCTAGCTTTTCTACATACTGAGGTTGATGAAGACTATCTCGCAAGACTATGGATAAGATATTGTTCTGCTGTATCCATTCCTAAATATAATACAAAATTTTATTTCAAAACAGGAAGAAGCATTTTTTT
>NW_011450819.1:0-546 GCF_000754665.1 Bison bison bison | reverse complement strand
TTTCCCCTGCTCTGCGCAGGCAGACCTGACTTTGCTTAGGATGCAGGCAGCACTGGCCATGGACACACAGCTCAGAGAGGGAGAGAGGCTGGCGACCTGTAGGTGGACCAACGTGGGATGCCCAAGGAGGAGGGGGAGCCCAGACAGAGGAGATAAGTCAGGAAGCACTGGAAAGACAGAAGACATCGGAATCCTCAGGACAGTTTTTTGCAGCTTATGATATTCTTTTCACACATTTAATGGTGAGGCAGCTAGGTTTAAAGAAACTTTCCCATTTAAATGTGCCATAGCAGAATAATAAGGTTACATAGCATGTCCTGATGTATGGACCTGGCAGGTAGGATAGTGACAGGAAGATGCTGTGATACTGGAATCTGAACAGGAGATCTGGGAAGGGCTGTCCTGTGGCCCCCACAGAGCAAGCCCAGGGGTGTGGGGCTTACTGTCATGTCACAGGGAGCTCCGGGCTCCCAGACTTCTCCAACAGCTCTTGATTTGGGAACTGTTTTGGAGGAAGAACAACAACAGAAAATGCTGAACTCCTCA
>NW_011450818.1:0-546 GCF_000754665.1 Bison bison bison | reverse complement strand
TTAAATAAGCAGGGTGACAATATACAGCCTTGACATACTCCTTTCCCAATTTGGAAACAGTCCATTGTTCCATGTCCAGTTCTACTCTTACTTCTTGATCTGTATACAGGTTTCTCAGGAGACAGGTAAAGTGGTCTGGTTTTCCCATCTGTTTAAGAGTTTTCCACAGTTAGTTGTGATCTACACAGTCAAAAGCTTTAGCATAATCAGTGAAGCAGAAGTAGATGTTTTTCTGAAATTCCCTTGCTTTCTCCATGATCCAACGAATGTTGGCAATTTGATCCTGGTTCCTCTGCCTTTTCTAAACCCAAACTTGCACATCTGAAAGTTCTCAGTTCATGTAGCTCTGAAGCCTAGCTTCAAGGATTTTGATTGTAACCTTATGAAATGCAAAATAAGAAATGAGCATTTAGCATGAGCATGATTGTACAATAGTTTGAACATCTTTGGTGTTGCCTTTCTTTTGGATTGGATGAAAGCTGACTTTTTGCAGTCTTGTGGCCACAGCTGAGTTTTCCAAATTTGCTGACATATTGAGTGTAGCAC
>NW_011450817.1:0-546 GCF_000754665.1 Bison bison bison | reverse complement strand
TGGAGCCTCGGCGTCATCCTGTACACGCTCGTCAGCGGCTCCCTGCCCTTCGACGGGCACAACCTCAAGGTGCTGGGCGAGGCTGGCACGGGGGCTCTGACTCCCCTGGGGAGGGTGTCTCTGGCCTTCACAGTCCCCATCCCCCAGATCCTTCCCCTGCAGAGGCCCAGAGGGGCGGGGCTGAGTTCTCAAGGCAAGATGGGGGTCAGGCAGGACAACGTCGGGGTTCGGGCATGGGCTCGCAGCTGGCAAGCTTGGATTCAAACCCCGCTCACTCACCCATCCACTCCGTATATAGTTATTGTTTACTGTCCACGAGTCGGGCTCTATTTTAAGTTTTGCAGACATGGGGTAAACAAAGGAGACATGCTGCTCCCCGGGTGATCCCTGAAAACAGGCCAAGTGGGAGAAGCCAGTCACTAAAGGACCCCCGTGGTAGATTCCATGCCTATGAAGTGTCCAGAACAGGCAGTCACAGAGACCAAGAGCAGATCAGTGGTTGCCTAAGACGAGGGGGTGCGGTGTAGTTGTGGCCTCTTTCTTTGG
>NW_011450816.1:0-546 GCF_000754665.1 Bison bison bison | reverse complement strand
GGTCCAAAAATTAGTCAAGCCCCCAAGGTGCTCGGAGCCAGACTTCACCGTGGCCTCCTGTGGCTTGCATTCGAGAAGATGTAGCTTCAGCTGCTGCTCTGCTGGTCCCTTTGGAGGACTTGGCACTCCCCCATTCACGGATGCATCACCCCCATTGGCCTGGTTGTCCTCCTCTCTATGACCTATGCCCTGTACTACAAGGTTGACCTCCTAAAAAATGTATTTCTTCACCCATCTGACTTATTCATTCACTCATTATTGGGAGCCTCCTATGTGCCAGGCCTGTGTTCACGCACTGGTCAACTCCTCATTGTGCTGATATTCTGAGTATTTTTATAAATAAAATCAGGAGAAGACCTGGTTTCTGGCCAGCTGCCACGTTTCTCACTTGGCTGCAAGCAAGTGCGTCCAGCTGTCAGCCGGCCTCCTCCCTGCACTTGATCCCAGAGCTGCAGAGGTCAGTATGGTGGGACTGAGATGTTGAAGTCACTGGGATGGTGGCGCAGCCTCCCTGGTCAGCTCATCTAAGAACAATCAAGGTCAGCT
>NW_011450815.1:0-546 GCF_000754665.1 Bison bison bison | reverse complement strand
TAGCCATAATTCTTACTGTTCAAACAGACATTCCCAATTCATTTAGTACAGATACATCTCCATTCCACAGACACATTTATTTGCAGATATAAACATGTGCTAAGTGTATTTTGTCAGCTCACGGAGGACACAGCAAAGCTAGGATGAACTAGACACCTGCTTTTGTAGTTTGCACACCTTGAAATAGCAGAGTAAGTAAATGAAAATTTTACCCAGCAAGTGTTCAAGTTTGGAGAGAAGCAGAAAGGAGACAAATAAATTGGATTTGAGGCGAGTGGAAGAGTATTTACCTCGAATAAAGCCATCTGCTCTTCAATACGAACTGTCTGTGGAGTTTTAAAATAAAAGAAAAAAAAATTGACTTAGGCAACAATAGTCATCTATTCTTCCAAAAAAGAATGTGAGAAACACTAAATCATATGCCAGATACAGTTCTGGGTACCAGAGCAAGAGGCCAGAAAGGACTGAGACAGAGGGCTTCCCTGGCGGACCAGTGGTTAAGAATCCACCTGCCAATGCAGAGAACAAGGGTTTGATCCCTGGTCC
>NW_011450814.1:0-546 GCF_000754665.1 Bison bison bison | reverse complement strand
GCATTTATATTTTTGCTTTTCCATCATTTTGTCTTTGATATAGAAACTTTATGGACCCCCAAGAGATAAGACTACTGGACAAGCATCAGCAATAAGTCTAGCTTTTAATCACTAAATAAATATTTTAGGATCATTTACAGTGCATCAGAGTGACCTTATAAATGCAGCTAGGCATAGATTTGATCAATCTTGACTGATCAATCAAGCAAAAAGATTGATCAATCTTTTGCTGTAAGGGATATAGGTGACAATCTCATACCATCTAAATTTTCCCAAAAGTTCTATTATACTTTTGACTCAAAGATTCTGCAAAAGTAGCATTAGAGAAACTCTTTTCTCCACCACTGAATCATTTACCCCAGAATTTAGAAAATGATCTTATCTTCCCTGATAGCACAGTTGGTAAAGAATCTGCCTGCAATGCTGGAGACCCTGGTTTGATTCCTGGGTCAGGAAGATCTGCTGGAGAAGGGATAAGCTACCCACTTCAGTATTCTTGGCCTTCACTGTTGACTCAACTGGTAAAGAAGCCACCTGCAATGTGGG
>NW_011450813.1:0-547 GCF_000754665.1 Bison bison bison | reverse complement strand
CTGATCATACACTGATCACGTGGTTATCATGCTCTGATCAGGTGTCTATCATGCACTGAACGCATGGCTGATCATACACTGAGCATGTGACTGCACATGGACTAATCACGTGAATGCACATGCACTGATCACGAAATTATAGGCAATGATCACGTGGCTATCATGCACTGATCACGAGGCTGATCAGGCACTGCTCCTGTGACTGAGCATGCACTGATCACCTGGCTATCATGCACTGAACACATGACTGCGCATGAACTGATTACGTGGATATCATATACCTATCAAGTGACATATCATACACTGAACACGTGAATGATCATGCACTGAACACGTGGCTATCAGGCACTGATCACGTGGCTGATCATGCAATGATCACGTGACTGATCATACACTGATCACGTGGTTATCATGCTCTGATCAGGTGTCTATCATGCACTGAACGCATAGCTGATCATACACTGAGCATGTGACTGCGCATGCATTAATCACGTGAATGCACATGCACTGATCACGTAATTGTAGGCAATGATCACGTGGCTATCAT
>NW_011450812.1:0-547 GCF_000754665.1 Bison bison bison | reverse complement strand
CTCCATGCGATGCTTTTGCTTTTTTCCGTTTGTTCTTTGGCTGTTTCTTTACATTGGAGCAGAGTTGACAGTCAGTGATAGGTTTGTTTCAAGTGTACAGGAAGTTGGTTCAGTGAGACACAGCCACGGCTATATTCTCTTTTCGGTTCTTTTCCCCATATAAGGTGATTCCTGGGTGTTCCCTAGACTGCCCCATGTTACTCAACAGATCCATTTTCATCATGTGTGACATACATGTTCAAGCCTGGGAAAATCCCATGGACACAGCAGCCTGGTGGGCAATGGTCCATCGGGTCACAAAGACTTGGACACGACTGGAGTGCTCGAGGATGTGTGCCCAAATGGCATTTGTTATTAGCCAACTCAATTTTTCCTTTCTCCCTTTCTTTTTTTTCTAAATTTTTTATAATCATTACTTGGTTTTCAGAGTTTAGGTCTTTCCTGTTCGCTCAGACTGTAAAGAATCCGCGTGCAATGGTGGAGATCTGTGTTCAAACTCTGGGTTGTGAAGATCCCCTGGAGGAGGGCATGGCAACCCACTCCAGTG
>NW_011450811.1:0-547 GCF_000754665.1 Bison bison bison | reverse complement strand
TAAACTTATTACAACATATTGGCCGTATTCCTGTGCTGTACAGTATATCCTGATGTCCTGTTTACTTTACACAGAGTACTTTATACCTCCTAATCCAGAACCCCTAGCTTGTGCCTCCAACTCCCCTCTCCCCACTAGTATCAACTAGTTTGTCTTGGTACCTGAAAGTCTGTTTTTGTCTTGTGTATACTTTCGTATGTTTCATTTTTTAGATTTCACATATAAGCGATAATTGCCTTTGACTTGTTTCACTAAGCATAATTCCTTCATAATTCCATTCACAGAGTTGCAAATGGCAGAACTTCATTCATTTCTATGACTAATATTCCATCAGGTAAATATGCCACATCATCTTTATCCATTCATCTGTTGATGAGCGCTTAAGTTGCTTCCATATCTTGATGACTGTAAATAATGCTACTGTGAAGCTTGGGGTCCATGAATATTTTCGAATTAGCTTTTTTTTTTCTTTGGGTATGACTGCAAGGAGATCCGACCAGTCCATCCTAAAGGAGATCAGTCCTGAGTGTTCATTGGAAGGACTGAT
>NW_011450810.1:0-547 GCF_000754665.1 Bison bison bison | reverse complement strand
CTTGTGCAGTCACAAGAGTATTAAATCCCTCCAATTGCCCTGAGGCTCTATACTTCGGGGTCAGCTGTGGACTTCAGAAGCAAGTACAGGCGGGAGTAAGGCCAGATCTGAGTCTGAGCTGACACCACAGAGCCCACAGCAGGTAGAGAGACTTTCCTATAAATATTGGAGGACTTCTTGTCTAAGAAGACTGGCTGAAGCTCACTGTGTGGCAAGGACAAGGACAACTGAGATCACAGGAAAATATTTTGCTAATCTCTTTCTCTCTATAGATAGATAGATAGATAGTCTTTTTCTTTTTAGTTTTGTTCTATTGTTCTGTTCTTTTTACTATTCCTTTAAATTTTTACTGTTTCCTTTATTAGTGCCATTATTTTCAATTAAATTTATTTTATTTTTCCTATTTATACAGTATTCTTTGTTATATTTAATTCTCCCTCAAGCTTTTGGTATTGTATTTTTGCTAGTTTAACCTTTAGTGTGTAATTTCATTTATGGGTTTCTTTATTGGATTGATTGCTCTCTCTCTCTGTTTTTTTTTTTTTTT
>NW_011450809.1:0-547 GCF_000754665.1 Bison bison bison | reverse complement strand
CCTGCCACTCAAATTTCCACTCTTCAGCCACACTGAGGCCCTGGACTCTTGTCATCATTCTCCTGCTCAAAGCATTGCAATGCTTCTTCATAATCCTCAGTATAAAACCCAATCTTCTAGGAAGCCTTCCCTTACCAAGCATCTACCCCACACCCACCTCTCCAGGCTCATCCCTCACCCCTGCCTTCTTTCCTGTAACATCTCCATACCCCACCATCCTGATTCCCAGCTCTGAGAAGGTGCCAACTCACTGCATTCCTGGGCTGCAGGCTTTCACACACACTAGACTCCAAGTCTGGAACAGCCTTCCCTCATTTCCCCCAACAACTCTTCCTGGTCAAATCCTAGCCATCCTTTGGGTCTCTCAGACACTTCTCCCCATGGGAAGCCTCCTCCTGAACCACGTTCCAAATGCCCTCTGTGTCTCCACTCTGCAAAAGACAGGAATCATGTCTGTCTGTCTTACCACTGTTTCCCCAACACCTACTGAGGAATCAGTACAATCAGCAGTCAAATGTTTTAATGGAAAAATGGAAATAGAAGACTG
>NW_011450808.1:0-547 GCF_000754665.1 Bison bison bison | reverse complement strand
ATTGGCAGCCTAGTGGCCATTTGGTTGTTGCTGCTGCTGCTAGGTAAGCTCCTTGTTGATACATACAATGGTTTGTGTCTTTATAGACCAAGCATCTTTGTCCTTTCAGAATGGTGTGATTCCATCTTTTAAAACTGCATGTTACTTAGTAGGTGCTCATTAAATGTTGAGTAAACATTGGTATGCATGTAATACCAATATGGATACAATACGATGTATGTCAGCCCTACATGCAAACAGTGTGTTACACATTTCATTTCTATTTTTATGTATCTCATACACTTGTTGAGGGGTACTTGCAGTAGTAATTCTGTATGGTAATTTATGAGTAAAGACAGTATGCACATTTATTATTTTTTTGGCTGTGCTGGGTCTTTGTTGCTGCAAGTGGGCTTTTTGTAGTTGTGGCATGCGAGCTTATTTGCCCTGTGGCATGTGGGATCTTCCTGGACCAAGGACTGAACCTGTGTCCTCTGCATTGACAAGCAGATTGTTAACCACTGGACCACCAGGGAAGTCCAAGTATGCACATCTAATAAATCTGATT
>NW_011450807.1:0-547 GCF_000754665.1 Bison bison bison | reverse complement strand
TGATCAGCCACGTGATCAGTGCATGATAGCCACGTGATCAGTGCATGATCTGTCACGTGATCAGTGCATACACAGTCACGTTATCAGTGCATGATATCTTCGGGATCACTGCATGATCAGCCACGTGATCAGAGAATGATAGCCATGTTATAAGTGCATTATCAGCCACCTTATCAATGCATTATAGCTACGTGACCAGTGCATGATAAGCCACGTGATCAGTACATGAGAGCCACATGATCAGTGCATGATCAGTTACATGAGCAGTGTATGATCAGCCACGTGATCAGTGCATAATAGCCACATGATCAGTGCATGGTCAGTGAAGTGGTCAGTGCATGCGCAGTCACGTGATCAGTGCATGATAGCTACATGATCAGTGCATGATCAGTCACATGATCAGTGCATGATAGAACACATGATCAGTGCCTGATAGCCACGTGATCAGTGCATACAGTTATGTGATCAGTGCATGCGCAGTCACGTGATCAGTGCTTGATAGCCAAATGATCAGTGCATGATCAGTCACGTGGTCAGTGCATGATAG
>NW_011450806.1:0-547 GCF_000754665.1 Bison bison bison | reverse complement strand
GGAGCCAAGGTTGGAGACAGCCGAAGTGGCCGGTCTGGTGGCTCTGCCGGTGATTGATGAGGCTGCCAGCGTGCTTGTAGGAGCGACCGCACACCTCGCAGCTGAAGGGCCGCTCAGAGCTGGCTTCTGTCTGGCAGCCCTTCTCGGCTGTCTCCAACCTTGGCTCCATCTCCTCCCCCTTCACAGTCGTCTCCTCCCAGGCCTCTTCTTTCACTCTCGCCCCCTCCTCCAGGGGCTCCACTTTAAGTTCTTTCTGGAACCTCTCCACTTCGGCCTGCTCAAGGCTCTCCTCTGCCCGAGTCTGGGCTTCACTGCTGCCTTTTGCCTCTGGGACGGGCCCCACCTGGGGCTCCGAGCCTTTGCAGCGCGGGTGGTTTCGCAGGTGATTGCGGTAGGCAGCCAAGTTGGGGTAGCAGCGGGAGCAGACTGGGCAGACAAAGTCCCCGGTCTGGTGGATCTTGCGGTGGTTCACCAGGCTGCCCCCATGCCGATAGGTCTTGCCGCACAGGTTGCAGCGGAAGGGGCGGGGCTGGGTCTCCAGAGAACT
>NW_011450805.1:0-547 GCF_000754665.1 Bison bison bison | reverse complement strand
TTTACACCGACTTCAGGGCAGACTGAAACAAGCTGTGTCCAGGAGGTGTGAATGACGTGAGTGATGGTAACTGCTACGCAGGACGCCCGTATGGATCCCCAAATAGCCCAACAGGCTGGAACGATGAAATTTAATGGCATCAATGGGAGGCTTTGCTATCAGATTAAATCAATTAACCTTACACGATGGCACGGCCTTGGCAGTGTGTATGTCTGTGCGAAAAGGGCTCGGGGGCTGCAACTGACAGCAAGTGCCTGGCAAGCCCACAGCGAGATGTAACTGTGAAAAGCTTTTCGTCTGGGGACAACACTTAGACTGAGAATGGAGACAGGTCTGCTCCGCCCTGTCCTCAACAGAGCTGTGCGCAGTTCAGGGTATGGGGTAACCCAGAAAGCCTTGAGGGAAGGGCTGGAACCGCCCCTGTCCAGGAGCTGCAGATGGGCCTGGGGACAGATCCCGATGCACCTGGGGAGAGATCCTGATGGGCCTGGGGACAGATCCCAATGGGCCTGGGGACAGATCCTGATGGGCCTGGGGAGACATCCTG
>NW_011450804.1:0-547 GCF_000754665.1 Bison bison bison | reverse complement strand
CAATATTTAATATTAACTAAAAGTGGAATATAACCTTTAAAAATTGTGAATCACTTAAAAAATTGTGAATCACTACGCTGTATATATGTAACTTACACAATATTTTACATCAACTATACCTCAACTTAAAAAAACAAAAAATATGATAACTATTCTTCTAATCCTTAAGGGAACTGAAGAAAGCATGTGCACTTAGGATGGTGCACTTCCTATAGTGAAAAAGCAAAATTCCTCTTAAGTCAAGCATTCCTTTGCAGGCATTAGGATGACAAATGTCAGGTATGTTGAATGTTGAAAAGTCCTTTGAAACATTACCTTAATTATTCTTTTTAAGTTATTTATAATGACCAGAGAGAGAAGGGACTATAAATGATATTTTTCTATCTGTGATTTTTAATGGTGAACTTTAAATAATACTGTTGTAAACTGAAAAATTTCAGCTACTTCCCAAATCCACAATAACTTCAAATAAGGTAAAAAGTATGGTATTCAAGATAGAGGCTCAGAAATTATCACCCTGCTTATTTAACTTATATGCAGAGTACAT
>NW_011450803.1:0-547 GCF_000754665.1 Bison bison bison | reverse complement strand
CTCCGGGAGTTGGTGATGGACAGGGAGGCCTGGTGTGCTGCGATTCATGGGGTCGCAAAGAGTCAGATATGACTGAGCGACTGAACTGAACTGAACCACTTTACACCCATGAAATGTCTATACACATTTGTGTGTAAAACGTACAAATATGAAAAAAACAAAGGATGAAAAAGAACCAGAGTCAGGAGTTCTAGGATTTTCTGCCTGCATTCCCAGTGGCAACATGCCCACATCCCACCTTGAGGACCTACTGACTTTTCAGAGAGGAAACTTAGGGGGAAGAAAGCAAGCAACCGAGGAGAGGTGGGAGGTCCATGGCCAGCGCTCCGGAAGCGCTGGGCTGGGGCTGGTGGAGGAGGTAGGACAGTCCCCCGCCTCCCCCGCAGGGGAAACTCAGAAAGGGGGACACAGAAAACTGGTCTGGTCCTGAGCAGACCCAGGCCTGAATTCTCTCCAGACCTCAGACCACCACCCGCCTGGAGGCTGGCTCTCACTTCCTGTTCACTAGGATCCTGCCCTGTGCTGCTCCCAGTGGAAAAGGGGGTGG
>NW_011450802.1:0-547 GCF_000754665.1 Bison bison bison | reverse complement strand
CTTCTAATAATCAAAGACATCACAAACTCACACACACACACAAATACACGCACATACAAACACACACACACACACACACACACACACACACACAGCCTGCTCATCAAAACACCTGATTGGCCTACATTCATCTGTGTAACAATACTATAATGAAACAATTATAAGCTGAAATACAACTGACATATTAGCAAGTGAAGTTTTACTCTAAGGAAAGGTTAGAGTTCAAACAAGCACTTTTGGACAATGGAAAAAACTTAGAGTCTAAAATTTAATCTCAGAGTATTCCTGAGAAGTATAGAGATTCCAAAGTGAGAACTTCAGAGTGTCAAAGCATATACAGAAACATGTTGAGTTTAAGCTTACAATTTAAAATTTTCTTGTTCTTATGCTTGTAAATATCTTTTGTTTCAAAACACAGGTATCAACAATAGCATTTGCTTTATGTATGTCCAATTCTTCAATTAAATTTGGAAAGAAAATATTAGAAGTATGAAGACTGAGCATTTCAAATAGTTCAGTGTCCCTCTTTCCAGAGTTAACTGTGTAT
>NW_011450801.1:0-547 GCF_000754665.1 Bison bison bison | reverse complement strand
ACACACACACACACACACAAAATACAATGTATTTCCAATTAAAAAACAATAATAATAAAGCAAGGAGAAATGTTTGAAAAATGCTCATCCAAAAGTAAAAACAAAAACCCTCCCCTTGACTGGCCACTTAAGCTGCCTTGAAAGGCTCTTCTTCTTCCCTCATGTTACCTGGTCTTTCTTGTTATTTTTCTTTTTATTTGTAAGATAAGGGCCAATCAAGGCATTTTTAAAGGCATATCTGTTGCTATACTTTCATAGTCAAGTGACTTAATTCCAAAAGTTATAACTTATACTCTGAGCTATAAACAGAGAGTTCCTAAACACTGTATGTAAATCAAATTATGATTTGGGTACTCTACAAAGAACATGCCACTACAGAAATTTTCTTTTATGAAATTGAGATTTTCACATCACATTTGCTTATGTCACAGTAAGTCCATAATCAGTTCCTCAACCCACCATAAAACAAAAAAAACAAAAACAAATCTAACGTATTTATTTTAGACTAGGGAAATGATGTTAGACAAAAAGCAAATTTGGGCAATTT
>NW_011450800.1:0-547 GCF_000754665.1 Bison bison bison | reverse complement strand
GTCTGTCTATGTGTGTGTGTGTGATTTTCTCAGCCCTGTGCCCACAACTGTGCATCAGGTTTGTGTGTGAATGTGTGTTGTTCTCAGCCCTCTGCCCTTGCGAATATGCAACAGGTTTGTGTGTGTGTGTGTATGTTGCCATTCACAGCCCGGTGCCCTGGCGACTGTGCAACCAGTTTGTGTGTGTGTGTGTTTGTGTGCTGTTCTCAGCCCTGTACCCTGGAGATTCTGAAACAGGTTTGTGTGTGTGTGTGTTGCCATTCACAGCCCGGTGCCCTGGCGACTGTGCAACCAGTTTGTGTGTGTGTGTGTTTGTGTGCTGTTCTCAGCCCTGTACCCTGGAGATTCTGAAACAGGTTTGTGTGTGTGTGTGTTGCCATTCACAGCCCGGTGCCCTGGCGACTGTGCAACCAGTTTGTGTGTGTGTGTGTTTGTGTGCTGTTCTCAGCCCTGTACCCTGGAGATTCTGAAACAGGTTTGTGTGTGTGTGTGTTGCCATTCACAGCCCGGTGCCCTGGCGACTGTGCAACCAGTTTGTGTGTGTGTG
>NW_011450799.1:0-547 GCF_000754665.1 Bison bison bison | reverse complement strand
TGCTGACCAAAACGGCTACCTTTCAAAGAACTCTGGAGCTCACCCCAGAAGGTTTCGATTCTCTTTCAGCTGTTGCCTTCCAATGCCTGGAGGGCACACGCTATTATCATCGGCATCACTTCTATTCCAAGTATTTTTTATGCAAAAGTGTGGACTGCCAGGCCAACAATGGACTCTCAGCAACATAGCCTTATGGGCCAGGAGTGCATGTGTGCAAAGTCTTCTCCAACTCTTTGCAACCCCATGAACTAGCCTAACTAATTTGCCAGGCTCTTCTTCCATGGAATTTTCCAGGCAAGAATATTGGAGCAGGTTCCAATTTCCTACTCCAGGGGATCTTCCTGAGCCAGGAATTGAACCTGCGTCTCCTGCTTTGGCAGTCAGATTCTCTACCACTGAGGCACCTGGGAAGCCCACCAACCAGCCAGGAGCTATGACCACAAAGATTCTGGGGAAAGATTGTCTTGGCCCCAGTGAACTGAGACGGTGAAATTATCTTGACCATCCTCAAAGACAACAAGCATGTCATTGTGAGCTCTTTCTATGC
>NW_011450798.1:0-547 GCF_000754665.1 Bison bison bison | reverse complement strand
TCCTGCAGGCCTCAGGACTGGCTGGCCCTGCTTTCCAGGAACACGCCGTCCACTTGCCTCTAGGGTGAGAAGGATTTTGGTACCAAGGTAACTGCCACCCGTCAGGTGCCAGGCATGGGGCAGGTGGCATTTCATTTACTCCTCACAAAAACCCCATGTGGGAGATTATTTTATTCCCCATTTTAGAATGGGAAGCCAAGGCTTACCTGTTTCATAACAGCCAGTGGTGAAGCAGAGACATGAACCCTACCTTGTTAGAGTCCAGAGCCTGTGTCCTTAACCACCCCCAGGCTGCCTGTCTGCCAGAACGCCTGTGATGCTCAGTCTTCACATCTGGCCTGTTTATCTTTCAGGGTCCCATTGGGCTCGACGGCAAACCGGTGAGTGGCCCCTTTCACACTGTGGGCTCCTCCCCCTCGCTTAGTCCAGATCACTAACCTGGGGTCTTTTAGTCCTTCTACGAGACTCTGACTCCTTAGAAGGCACTTTAGATAAAAATGAATGTTCTTGGGGTGTACAGTCATTGCCAATGAGAAGGGGAAGAAGG
>NW_011450797.1:0-547 GCF_000754665.1 Bison bison bison | reverse complement strand
TCTACTATGTATGTGTGTAGCTATCGAGTCATTAGAGAATAAGTGAAACGCCTAGAAATTACCTGAATTTTTGATTTTATGCTTATGTTTTCATTAGTATATGTCATGTTCTTGAATATGTGATTGCTTTGGGGCAGCGTTTCTCAATCTGAGGTATATATATTTTTTCAAATTGAAGTACAGTTGATGTATTATGTAATATTACATAAATTACAGGTATACAATATAGTGTTCACAATTGATAAAAGTCATACTACATGTATAGTTATTGTAAGATATTGGCTATATTTCCTATGTTGTAGAACATATCCATGGAATTTATATAAAATAGTTGAAAGTGAAAGTGTTAGTCACTCAGTCATGTCTGACTCTTTGCTACCCGATGGACTGTAGCCTGCCAGGCTCTTCTGTCCATGGAATTTTTCAGGCAGGAATAATGGAATGGGTAGCCATTTCCTTCCCTAGGGGATCTTGCAGACCCAGGGATCGAACCTGGGTCTCCTACATTGCAGGCAGATTCTTTACTGTCTGAGCCACCAGGGAAGCC
>NW_011450796.1:0-547 GCF_000754665.1 Bison bison bison | reverse complement strand
GTGTAGATAAGTTTGAGAGTTAAAAACTTCAGGGGGTGGGGCTGATCTCAGGCAGACCCTAATACTTTTGTGAGTTTGACTACCAGGAGCCCTACCAAGTTCTCACAGAGAAGATCAGAGAAAAATTCCCTCAGGCTTTCAGCAGGGAGAGGGGGGAAAAATAGCCATTGTGCAATATGTTCAGAACATTCTCTACCTCTTAACGAGGCCTGCCCTCAAGAGAAACTATCTGGGGCTTCCCTGGTGGCTCAGTGATAAAGAATCCATCACCAATGCAGGAGACATGGGATAGATCCCTGGTCTGGGAAGATCCCACATGCTGTGGAGCAACTGAGCCTGTGCACCACAACTGTGGAGCCTGTGCTCTAGAGACCAGGAACTGTAACTACTGAGCCCACATGTCACAATTACTGAAGCCTATGGTTCTTCCAATAACCATGTATGGATGTGAGAGTAGGACCATAAAGGAGGCTGAGCGCCGAAGAATCAATGCTTTCAAACTGTGGTGCTGGAGAAGACTCTTGAAAGTCCCCTGGACAGCAAGGAG
>NW_011450795.1:0-547 GCF_000754665.1 Bison bison bison | reverse complement strand
TTTTTTTTTTTCTTTAAGCCCAGAACTGATGATTACACAACAAACAACTCAGTTTAAGCTCTGTACTAAGGATTATATTAACAACACTGTATCCTGCTTGAGGACAGTTTCTCCTTCCTGAAAAGCTTCTGGCTGATCCTGTTATCCTAAAATGTAAATTGTGGGAGTGAGTCTGGTAAAATTCTTAAGATCTTGAGACATTCTTTTGATTTATTGTAACAGCTAATTAAAGTATATAATTCTTGCTAACATTAGTGAGGGGGACACTCTTCATCCTCCTTCTGATGTCTATGTCAGAAACTTTCTCTGTCCCTTTTCTTACTTTAATAAAACTCAGCTACACAGAACCTCTTGCATGATCAAGCCTTGTCCCTGGCCCTGAAGCTAAATCTTGTTCAGAGATCATGAATCTGACATTGTTCACCATAAGCTATCATTGTCTTCTTCTGCATCTCCTGCATTGGCAGTTGGATTATTTTCCACTGATCCAACAGAAAGCACACACACACACACACACACACACACACACACATATATATATATATTC
>NW_011450794.1:0-547 GCF_000754665.1 Bison bison bison | reverse complement strand
CTAATTTTAACTTACATATTGACAAAACACAGGTTACATAACTGGAGGAAAAATTAAATAACATAGGAAATAAGTATCTCATGATTACTTTACCATGGAACAACTTAGTAGGGCACACGCAACACTTTCTTCTAATGATGTAGACTGATTTATAATTCACACTTTTGGGGAGCTCAGAAACTAACCGTGTACGGATCTGTGGCTTGTATGCTTGGAGAGAGAGATACCATCTTTGGCTAAAGAATGTAGATAAATTACTAGGTCCACATGACAAGAACCTACGACCCTGTCAAGAAGCCAGTTAGAGTGCAACTGTCAGTCTTGAGGTTTCCTGTATATAGTGAAACACTGATTCACTATCAAAATGAGAGAGCTGTTTCTTCTGCTATTTCTCAAATATGCTCACATATTAACATTTTAATGACTAAATTATATTTTCAGCTTTCATGGACATTTTAAAAATTAAATAAATAAGTAATCTAAAAACATTTTCATCCATGAATATGATTCAATAAATATACTTTCAGTTATGATTGGGAAAAATGTG
>NW_011450793.1:0-547 GCF_000754665.1 Bison bison bison | reverse complement strand
GATTCATTTTGATATATGGCAAAACCAATACAATATTGTAAAGTTAAAAAATAAAAATTAAAAAAAAAAACTAACTCAGGTGTTATATGCTAGGTTTTACTGTTTTATGTACTTTTTAGTACAGATTTGGTTGAGAAATTTTTCTCCCCAAGTATAAGCTTTAATTCACTTGAGCCTTCTGTCTTCATGCCTTTTCCCCTGTCCTCACACCTTCCACAGAAGTTCACTGCAGGCAAATATTTGTTAGACACAAAATATAAATTTCTTTATTAATTCATAGATTTTGGTACCATGATTTTGCAAAGTTTAGAGATTTTGGGACCAGAAGACTAATTCCTGGAGCCTTTAATATTTCAATACTGTGGAATGTGAGACGGCAAACCATGAGATTTCTTGTCTGTGAAACTGCTGCTGCTAAGTTGCTTCAGTCGTGTTCAACTCTGTGCGACCCCATAGACGGCAGCCCAACAGGCTCCCTCGTCCCTGGGATTCTCCAGGCAAGAATAGTGGAGTGGGTTGCCATTTCCTTCTCCAATGCATGAAAGTG
>NW_011450792.1:0-547 GCF_000754665.1 Bison bison bison | reverse complement strand
GTATAGGAAATAAGGGAGAAAGTTGGCAGTAGACCTGGGTTTTATTCCACAGGAAAAAGAAACTGAGCCTTGAGTTATAAATCCTTCAGCACCTAGGTTTCAAACCTGTAAATAATTTACCTATGCCTTTCCTGACTTCACTCCTGTTTGACATTGACTGACTACTATTTAAACTGTACTTCTCTGTTTTTCCATGCATTGTTGATTTCTCTGGAACTGGCACCTGGCTGCTCAGTTTTCACTTTGTTTTCTTCCTTTTTTTACAGTCTTTGAACATATTCAAATTTGTATCAGGAAAACACAGTCAAACCATCCAGTCCATTTCCCTTTATCTAACTCCTTATTCCTCACATTTTTGTTTGAACAAAGGCTTTAACTCCTATTTACTCTCTAAGCACTGACAGTGGGCACCATGAAATTCTTGGTTTCTGAATTTAACAAACCCTTTTAGTTCTCTCTTCATTTTTCTTCCTCTGGCAACCAAATTTGCTGACCACCTTTTCCTTTCCACTGGTAGCTTCCCTATTCTTACCTTTTCCCAGTCTCT
>NW_011450791.1:0-547 GCF_000754665.1 Bison bison bison | reverse complement strand
GAATGGGTAACCATTCCCTTCTCCAGGGGCTCTTCCCAACCCAGGGATCAAACCCAGATATCCTGCATTGCAGGCAGATTCTTTACTGTCTGAGCCACCAGGGAAGCCCCAATGGACAATGAGGCCACACAAATTGAAATGTTGAATTCTGGAGCAGAGAAAGGTTTATTTATTTCAGGGCCATGAGAGTTGAACAGGGTGGTGCCTGCTTAAAAGACCAGATGTGTCCAGGGAAGAAGCTTTGATAGAAGCGACATTTGGGGAGAGGGCTGCAGGTGTGTGACCCTCCTCTGATTGGTTGGTGGTAAGATAAAAGGATGGCCTTCCAGGAGTCTCCACCGTCAGCCTTCTGGTTCCAGCCATTCTGGGCTTGTGCTCAGCCTTCAGTTACCATCCTTTCCCTGGGTGGGGGGGTCTTTGTTCCTATAGAAGAACTCAGAGATCTATAACAGACTTTTAAGCGCAGCCCTCCCCCACCAGCGTGACTAGGCCCCACAGCCGCGCTCTTTTTTCTTCCTGTATTCCCTCAATCCCCTAATTAGTAGCT
>NW_011450790.1:0-547 GCF_000754665.1 Bison bison bison | reverse complement strand
CACTCTATCCAGAATTTCGGTATTACTACTGAACAGTCTAATGATATTTTATGTTGTATTATATATTACTGGTTTATTTTTATCCCCTAAGATTTTTTTCTGTGTCTCTATATTCTGAATCATTGGATGATTGCCACTGGGAAGCTCATTTTTCCAATTGTGATGTAGGGCAATTACTGTGATCTTTTGATATGGAATTAAATTTTCTTTGATTCCTTTGAGTACAAAGTATTTGATAATTTCTTCCCATTTTTTGTTGGTTCAGTTTTCCATTTTTGTTAGCAGTATATTGGACATTTTATATAATATTCCACTCCTCTCTTTCCTTTTCTATCTTTGTAATTTTTACTCCTTTCTAAAAGATTTCTTCAACATTATCATAAGATTTCATCAACTAATTTTTGACCTTTGGCTCTTGAATGATAATTGAATAATTAAGTCTTAAAAAGCTTATTGATGATAAAAAAACAACAACAACAACAACAACAACAACAAAAAAAGACCCCTGTTCATACATGGTACAATATGGATGAACCATGAAGACATT
>NW_011450789.1:0-547 GCF_000754665.1 Bison bison bison | reverse complement strand
AGACAGACATTTCTAAGTCCAGCCGCTCCTCCTGCTGGTGGAGCTGTTTCAGGGTCGTAGCGAGTGAATTCTCTGGCTGGGCTGGGAGGCACCTTCCCGCTGAATGAGACAAGCTCCCAAGGTGAAGGTGCTGGGGGAGATTTCTCCTGTGCAGGGACCTAGCCAGTCTTATTTTCCTTATTCTTTCTAGATCCGTTCCCCATAATCCAGCCTCTTATTCCTCTCCCATGGATTGTCTCTTACCACAGTGCGTGCCCGCCCATGCAGATGTTACCATAGTAGCTTGTAAACCGGCAGCAACTTCACCGTTCTGCGTAGACCTATTTGATGTCCTACCAAAGCCCGTGCTACACCCCCTCACTGTCTATTCCAGCCTCACATCAGGCTGCTCTTCCGTTTCTGGCTTCAGTTGTACTGATACCTCGGCGCTCACCCAGGGCCTCCTGGATTATCGCAGCAAGCGGCCACTCCGAAGGCCTCCTTCCCCAGACAGCTCATCCTTCAGTCACTGCTGCGGAAGGTCAGTATTCACGGTGACCGTGGCCTT
>NW_011450788.1:0-547 GCF_000754665.1 Bison bison bison | reverse complement strand
TGTGGGGTGAGCAGAAAGTTAGAAAATGTAGGCAACTTTTCAAACTGGGAAAGAGAACGAATTTAGTATTAGGAAGAGGAGGTGGGATAGTAGGAATATTTTTATTTACTTGTTATATTTTTGGCCACCCTGCGTGGTTTGTAAGATTAGTTCCTCCATCAAACCTGGGCCCTCAGTAGTGAGAGCACAGGGTCCTAAAGAGCACAGAGGAAAGAGCAAGAGAAGATAGGAGGTAAATGATAGAATAAGATCCCCGAGAAAGCAGGAGACAGTGGGCTAGGGAGAAATTCATTTTAGGAGGAAATGAAACTACAATGAGCGTGAATTCAAATAGACTTCTAGACTTGGTAGCAGAATATTGAGGACTATTTCTTCTGATGGTCCCTATGTATGTGTGTGTGTGTGTGTGTGTGTGTGTGTGTGTGTGTTAAGAGGTCAGGATACATGCTGAAATCGAGACAAGAAGTTAAGAGGGATAGTGAAGGTGTGAAACAATCTTTGTGGAGATGAGGTTGCTGGCAATTAGGGAAATAAAAAAAAGACTGAC
>NW_011450787.1:0-547 GCF_000754665.1 Bison bison bison | reverse complement strand
TGTGAGCTTCCTGCGCTGGGTAGAAATACCCAGGCCTTGACCTCTCACTCTACCCAGTTTGTCCAGAGCTGCCCACGGGAGCAGCCTCAGCTCGCGCACCAGAATGGATGCCAACAAACTCACTCTCCAGCTTTCCAGCAAGTTCTTTCTTGAAGGGAAATCCAAGTGGCTCACCTCCACGTTGGCAAGAGCAAGCTACTCTTTTGTAAAAAAAATTGTCTCAATTACATCTTGATTTCACCCTGGAGGAACCCCTTTCTAGTAAGAATGGGGGCCCAACCCCAAGAACCTGATGTGTGTAGCCCCAGAGCCAAACTTTCTTCTCCAAAGAAACTTTTAAATGGATGATTAATCACAGGAGCTGCAGGGGATGGGCGGGTTAGGGCCCAGCTGGGATGAGTTAAATTATCCTCAGAATGCAGAGGACTCTTTTAAGAGATAAATCTCATCCAGCTGTCAACTGGAATATGGGAAGAGCGTGTGTGTGTGTGTGTGTGTGTGTGTGTGTGTGTGCACGCGAGCACTGTTGTGTCTGACTCTGTGCGAC
>NW_011450786.1:0-547 GCF_000754665.1 Bison bison bison | reverse complement strand
CAGGCTCTTCTGTCCATGGGATTCTTCAGGCAAAAATACTGGAGTAGGTTGCCATTTCCTTCTCCATACAGCACTAGTGGTCAATCCTAAAGGAAATCAACCCTGAATATTCATTGGAAGGACTGATGCTAAAACTGAAACTCCAATACTTTGGCCACATGATGCGAAGAGCTGACTCATTGGAAAAGACCCTGATGCTCGGAAAGATCAGGTCAGGAGGGGAAGAGGACGATACGAATGAGATGGTTGGATGGCATCACTGACTCAATGAACATGAATTTGAACAAACTCAGGGAGATAGTGAAGGACAGAGAAGCCTGGCGTATATAGTTCACGGGGCTGTAAAGAGTCAGACACGACTTAGTGACTGAACGACGGCAACAACACAGCACTGGTGTAACAGTCGCGAACTCGAAGCGTTTACCCTCGGAATCACATAATTACCAGTCAGCATGGCAGCTTGCTTCTGTGCGTGCGTGTGTGTGTGTGTAGGGGAGCAAAAACAAAGCGAAATTAGGATTTCACAAGTCAAAATTAATTATATAAT
>NW_011450785.1:0-547 GCF_000754665.1 Bison bison bison | reverse complement strand
GACTTCTAGACTTCAAATGTATGGGTGGTTAATTTAGGAAGAAATTACCATGCTTTTCCTATACATATGTCTTTAACAAGTCACTTAACCTAAATCTTAGTCACCTTTTTACAAAATGAGAATGGTGATATCTGACCTTCTGAACTTTCAAAGTGGTTATAAGGAACAGATAGAACCATATTGGTTAAGACCACCTTCTATAAAACAAAGGGATTGTGATGATAATGATTCAAAAGTGTCTTCGAGACCTTTGGGTTCTTTGCTCTCTGTAGACCACTTGGCAACCTAGGTATTGTGGGCATTAAAGGTGGACTTCTTTCCATTAAAATTACTTATAATCTTGAACCCCAAACATCTAAGACTAGAAGGTATTCGACTCAGAAAATCCAGAATCTTGTGTGCTGTGCTTAGTTACTCAGTTATGTCCAACTCTTTGTGACCTCATGGACTGCAGCCCACCAGGCTCCTCTGTCCATGGGCATTCTACAGGCAAGAATACTGGAGTCGGTTGCCATGCCCTCCTCCAGGGGATCTTCCCAACCCAGGG
>NW_011450784.1:0-547 GCF_000754665.1 Bison bison bison | reverse complement strand
TGTGGGGGGATCTTAGTTCCCTGACCAGGGATCAAACCCAGACACTTGACAGCGAGAGTGCAGTCCTAGCCACTGGGCCACCAGCGAAGTTCCCATTACACTGCTTTCTTATGCTTCTTTCTCCCTGCCTGTGTTCTACGAGGTACATTACATTTTCTTTAGTCTTTTTTCCTTCCACAGATGTGGAAGTCACACAACCTATTTCTGTGATTTTAGTGGTTATCGTAAGTGTTTTACATTATAGCTTAATCTCAGTCAGTGGCACTGGCCATTTCCTGAACACTACTGGATCTTATGCTTGCATCCCTCTCTCCCATCTGTGGTTGGTGGTCTGGGTTTGGGGTTTCTTTGGCACCCCTTGTCCAGGCTGGGCGGCCCCCAAGCAGACTGTGTGATAAAGGCTCAGGAGGAGGGGAGGCAGGCTTTCCTTGGGGGTGAAGGAACTAAGACGGGATGGAGGGGGCATTCCTAGAGCTGGGCTGAGCAGGGGGCTCAGTCCACCAGGACCTGGGGAAACTGTCATGGTGCAGCTATCACCCATGGGTGA
>NW_011450783.1:0-547 GCF_000754665.1 Bison bison bison | reverse complement strand
GAGTACTGGAGTGGGGTGCCATTGCCTTCTCCGACAGGTAACTCTAGCGGTATGCCTTTTGACTTAATGTGTTAATAGATCGTCCTGATGGCCTCTTGTCTTAAACCTTCTCTTAGTGAGTTTTCAACATGTTTTTGCAATTGAATCCTTTTCATCAAAAGAAAAAAAAAGTGAGAAATAAGAAGACAGGTTTTGTGCCCCATTGCTGACCCTTAACAGAAATATCCAAGGTTCATAATAACCTGAATATAAGACAACCATCCTCCAACTCATAAGTGCCGATCTGTGAGGTGCCCTACCTCCCACTCTGTGATACAGCTACTCCTGCATCCACATCCTTCTGTCTCCAGGTGGAGACCACCTCTTACAGAACCAAGTTGTCAGGAATTAGGGTACGTTGGTCGCTTCTTCTTAGATAGAGCCTCAACGAATAAACCCCACATATAGCAGCTCAGATGGGAAGGATGCTGGTGGCATGGTTTGTAGGTTTGGGATGGATTTGGTCAGTTCAAAGAGCCAGGCATGAGGTAGAGAAGAGGCATGAGCT
>NW_011450782.1:0-547 GCF_000754665.1 Bison bison bison | reverse complement strand
TTTGGCCAGATGCCCCAATCCAACCAGCTGTGGTGGGTGGTGCAGAGTGTTTCCCTGCTGGATCCCAAAGTTTTCACACAAGGATCTAACAAATGTCAGTACTGTGTCTGGTCAAAACCTTCTCCAAAAAAAAGAGAGAACCTATTGACTCTGCTAAGGGTTGTTGTCTCTTTCAAACAGCACTGACTCAGTGATGCCATCCAACCATCTCATCCTCTGTCGCCTAATCTATAACAACAGAACATTCACACTTTAAAGAAAGTCATCAAAAACTGAGCCAGCCAAGTTTTCTTTAATGGCACAATCTGCAAAAAGAGTCATTGCTAAAAATATACAGAAGCTTAAATGTGAAGTTCAGGAAATACAATGGAAAGGAGATAAACTAAGCTCAATGATGCTTCTCCAACCATGGAGAATCATGGGGATCATGATTTGATGACCTCAACAAGCAATCATAGTGCATTGTGATTAAAATAGCCATGTTACAATCTAAAGAAAATTAGGCAATTCAGGAGGGAAAATCTGCCAAGCCTCAGGAAGGAGAAAG
>NW_011450781.1:0-547 GCF_000754665.1 Bison bison bison | reverse complement strand
ACCAGATGGTTTAGTACTGTTTTATTGTAGTATATAAATTGTCAGTTAAAATACAGTGTATTTTACTCATATTGTTTTGTTCACACACATGTTAAAAAATAAACTATAATTCAATAATATTTTATTAAATTTGTTTAAGCAAAGAAGATAATTTTTATCATTTTATTAAAAATGTTTAAATCCAAGCATTTTAAACTATATTTCCATTTTCTGTCATATATACACTAAATTCATAGCAATACTTTTCCTCTTCATTGAAAAAGTTACTTTTAGATTTTTTTTCATTAATAGTCTTGCCTACTATTCTTTGAAGTATTTTATTTTCCATTTCTGAGCTACCTTAATTTCTTCTCAGTGTGATGGCAGTCTCCACATTGACAAGGACCAGGCCTTTATCAGGAGTGACTGGAGTGCGAGCTAATGAAAGATGAAAGGACGTGGTTGTATTGGGCTCATCCTGGCAGGGAACCCATAGTACCAGGAAGGTTTCAATCTGCTATCTCTCTGCTGGGCCTGGGAGCAAGCAATCTGTGTGCACACCCCCCTT
>NW_011450780.1:0-547 GCF_000754665.1 Bison bison bison | reverse complement strand
TTTATTTATTTATTTATGGTTAACGTGTGATGAAATAAAGGCCCAAGAATTTAAGTCAATGTCAAGAAAATTAAATTTCTTTATCTGTCAAACGTCAACTCTTCTCTTATCTTTTATAGATAATATCCAAATTTTGGTAAACAATCTTTAGGTGATACACAAAGGTAGTAATAATAGTTCAAGAAATTACATAAAAATGGAGGTTATTTTTAGCTTTCCTAAGGAGATTGGTTTTATAAACTGCTAATGCTATCCTTTCTGAATTGCCCATTAATAGTATCTGAAGTATTAGTGTTATATGTGAATATCTATACATTAAATATTTGTTATTGAAATTTTCTACAGATCACTGTTTGGCAATATTACAAAGTTGAACATGTCCATATAGAACATATGCATGATTATAGTAGTAGTGTTAGTCCCTCAGTCATGTCTAATTCTTCCTGACCCTATGGACTATAGCTTGCCAAGTTCCTCTGCCCATGGAATTCTCTAGACAAGAATATTGGAGTGGGTAGCCATTTCCTTTTCCAGGGGACCTTCCCAA
>NW_011450779.1:0-547 GCF_000754665.1 Bison bison bison | reverse complement strand
TGCCATGCTCTCCTCCACAGGATCTTCCCAACACAGGGATCAAACCCAGGTCTCCCACATCGCAGGAGGATTCTCTGTCTTATCAACTCTGATGGTCCTTTGTCCTCAACAAACTAGACTTCTCATCAGCTTCTGACACAGATAACTCCCTTACCTGTTTAAACATCTTTCTATCTAGTTTCCAGGATACCACATTCACTTGGTTTTCTTCCCATGCCATTGGCCACTCCTTCTCAGTCTTCTTTGGTGATCTTCTGCCTGGCTCTTCAATAAGAAGAATGCCCTGGGACCCCTGCTTCTTCATCATTCTTCCACAAGGTGACCAATCTTACTCATGACTTTATGTTCCATTTTCATATTTGTGACTTTTATAATTAAATATCCTCCCTGGACCTTGCCACCAAGCACCAGAAACAGACTTCTCTTCTGATCTAATATGTCCCCAACAAAATCATTGATTTCCCCAACTTCCCCACCTGACCGAGATCCACCCAGATGATCAGACAAAAAACAAGGGAGAGGAAAAAAAGCTACAAAGAACCTAGTG
>NW_011450778.1:0-547 GCF_000754665.1 Bison bison bison | reverse complement strand
TCCCTGTCCTCCACTATCTCCCAGCATTTGCTAAAACTCGGATCTTGAATCACTAGTTCTCATTGTTCTATGGGGATTTCCTGTAATAATAGGTACCAAGTCTATTAAGGTACCTGTGGAACAAAATAGAAAGGTGGTTACCTTTACACTTGTATGAAGCTTTATTTTTTTCACAGATAACCTCCTTAGTCTCCCAACCTTCACCTGTTTCGAAGGGAGTAAAACCAGGTCTCAGGGTCTGTGTGGCTGTCCTCCCGTCCAGCCTGTATCATTTCCCCTCTACTGGGCGCCCCTGTGGCCAGGTAACCACCACAGCATGCAGGGTCTCCCTCCCTCTTGGAGTTAATCCAGACCCACACCTCCTGACCTGCTCTTAACTGAAGTTCTCCTTCCTTTCGCCCCTGGAGTGATGAGAAGACCTGGAATCCTTCAGGAAATTCTGAACAAGGATTATGAAGAAGAGTCAAGTTCACCTGTAACCCACCACTCCAAGACAGCCATGGGTTTTTGGTTTGTTTGGTTTTTTTTTTTTTTTTTCATTTTTTCT
>NW_011450777.1:0-548 GCF_000754665.1 Bison bison bison | reverse complement strand
TTATAGATAGAAACAAAGATCAGGTGGTGCCCTGGAGTACGATGGAGACACACGGTCAGGTGGTACTCCCAAGTACTGATCGAGACAAGGGTCACGTGATACTCTGAGCACTGACGGACACTCAAGGTCAGGTGGTACTCCAGAGTACCGTTATAGATAGAAACAAAGATTAGGTGGTACCCTGGAGTACGATGGAGACACACGGTCAGGTGGTACTCCCAAGTACTGACCGAGACAAGGGTCACGTGATACTCCGAGTACTCATGGACACTCAAGGTCAGGTGGTACTCCAGAGTACTGTTATAGATAGAAACAAAGATCAGGTGGTGCCCTGGAGTACGATGGAGACACACGGTCAGGTGGTACTCCCAAGTACTGATCGAGACAAGGGTCACGTGATACTCTGAGCACTGACGGACACTCAAGGTCAGGTGGTACTCCAGAGTACCGTTATAGATAGAAACAAAGATTAGGTGGTACCCTGGAGTACGATGGAGACACACGGTCAGGTGGTACTCCCAAGTACTGACCGAGACAAGGGTCACGTG
>NW_011450776.1:0-548 GCF_000754665.1 Bison bison bison | reverse complement strand
GAACAGTGGGAGTTTCGAGTCTGTGGAGTTTTTCTTGTTGATTCTCAGTTCATGGTGGAGTCATTCAAGTTTATTTCTGGCATTTTGGCAGCCCTGAGTGCTATGATCTCTCTAGAAATTCCTCAAGTTAACATCATGACGAAAATGGATCTGCTGAGTAAGAAAGCTAAAAAGGAAATTGAGAAGTGAGTTCATTTCCGTTATCATCACATCTCTGTTGCTGAGATGAACCCTCTAAGCTTCATTTAAATGTGAAGCTATAAAACTAGTTTCCTGATTTATTCTTATTTTATTTATCTGTCTTCTTTCTCACTTTTAAAGGTTTCTAGATCCAGACATGTATTCTTTATTAGATGACTCTACAAGTGACTTAAGAAGCAAAAAATTCAAAAAATTGACTAACGCTATATGTGGACTGATTGATGACTACAGCATGGTTCGATTTTTGCCTTATGATCAGTCAGATGAAGAAAGCATGAACATTGTATTACAGCATATTGATTTTGCCATCCAGTATGGAGAAGACTTGGAATTTAAAGAACCAAAGG
>NW_011450775.1:0-548 GCF_000754665.1 Bison bison bison | reverse complement strand
CTTTATCAACTGAGCTATCAGGGAAGCCCTGATATATAAGTGTGTGTGTGTGTGTGTGTGTGTGTGTGTGTATACACTTCTTAAAATATTTCTTAAAATAATCAAAAGTTTTTCATATTTTCCTCTTTCTGTCTGAATTATTTCATGTCTTTTAAGGAAGGCCACTGCTTTGGAATAAATGTGGTACATGATTAAAAGCTTCAAAGGGGAACTTAAGTTTGACTTGTGGTTAAAAATATAAAGCTTCTATTACTAGTCAGAGTGGATTTAAAGACCTGCACATACAATTTAATAACATTAGAGGGAATTAATATGATATTAGAGGGAATCAAGTAACAGAATAAAGTGAGTTTATTAATAGAATTAAAGTTCACTGTGTACCTACAACATATGTAAATTATAATCAATGTCCTTCATATCCTTCAATGTATAAAAATTATAGGTTCATGAAGGACTTGGTATTGCAAACACTTCAAGGAGGACACTAGGCAATTAAAGACTACATTAAACAATTTAAGTGGCAGGGACTATACACAGGCTTGAGGAAG
>NW_011450774.1:0-548 GCF_000754665.1 Bison bison bison | reverse complement strand
GCCAAAAAAAAAAAGAGAGAGAGAGAAGAGAAAAAGATCAGCTTCAGTCTATGGTGGGGGGGCGAGGATAGACTAATCTCCTTTCCCATAAGATTTTATTTAAGCAAATTCTTAATATTTTTCCATAGGTATTTCTGTAGGCATCTCTGAAAGGGAAGTATTCTTAAAAGCACAATACCATTATCACACTTTATAGAAAAAAGCCTGGTTCATTCACAACATCAAATATCCAGTCAGTGTTCAGATGTCTCCAAATGTCTTAACTATTACACAGTTTTACTATGATCAGGATCCATATGAGCTTCAAATATTGTGATTGGTTGGTATGATTTTCAGTTTCTTTAAATCTACCCATTTTCCTTGCATCTTATTTGTTGAAGAGGAGGCTCACTTGACCTGTAGGGAGTCCTGTGGGCCAAATCCTACACTCCGTGGTTTGGTTTACCTTGTTGCTTCATCCCCCATATTTCCTGTGACTTGGTAGTTAGACCGAGCAGTGGATCAGACCCGGGTTGGTTGTGTTGGTAACGCTACTTTATAAGTAGTCT
>NW_011450773.1:0-548 GCF_000754665.1 Bison bison bison | reverse complement strand
TTTTTCCTTTTAAATTTTCTAACAGTGGAGAAAATATTTTTTTGTCCCTGAAATATGCAGTTAAAAATTATGAAATTGGATGGGTAATTTATGGATAAAAATTATCATATATGTCATGGTGTGATTCCTTTAAAACTTAGTGGAAGGCTTTTAAAACTCACCTACTGTTTTGTAAGGGTATCAAGAATTAATATCTTTGAGGGTTTCAGAGGTGGCTCTAGTGGTGAAGAACATGCCTGCCAATGTAGGAAGCAGAAGAGATGTGGGTTCAGTCCTTGGGCTGGGAGGATCCCCCATAGAAAGAAATGGCATCACACTCCAGTGTTTTTGCCTGGAAAATTCCATGGAAAGAGGAGCCTGGTGGGCTATCGTTCACGGGTTGTAAAGAGTCAGACACAACTGAGCACATGCACACAAGCGCACGCACACACGCACACACACATAGAGTAACTTTGAGGTATGGAGTAGTGAATGATGGAGTTTATGTTTTTGTTAAGTGTAAAGGGAAAAACATTCACACAGTAACTGCTGTTTATATAGTAGGTTCA
>NW_011450772.1:0-548 GCF_000754665.1 Bison bison bison | reverse complement strand
TTTTTTTTTTTTTTAATTGGGGGATAATTACTTTACAATGTTGTGTTAGTTCCTGCTGTACAACGTGAATCAGCTATATGTATATGTATGTATATACATACATGTATACCCTCCCTCTTGAGCCTCCCTCTCATCCCACTCCTCTAGGTCATCACAGAGCACCTAGTTGAGCTCCCTGTGCTATACAGAAGCTTCCCACTAGCTGTTCATTTCACACATGGTAGTATATATATGTTAATGCTAGTCACTCAATTCATCCCACCCTCTCCTTCCCCCACTGCGTCCACAGGTCCTTTCTCAACGTCTGCATCTCTATTCCTGCCCTGCAAATAGGTGTGTATGAACCATTTTTCTAGATTCCACATACATGTATTAATATATATTTGTTTTTCTCTTTCTGCCTTCTCTCTGTATAACAGGCCAATGCTCATTACACCCTCATCTGCACTCATTATCTATTTCTTTTTTTTTCCCTTGAGAATTTATGCTATTTTATTTATTCCAGAAAAGTTTAATAAAGGAGGTGAGATTTTAGCAGCTGCTTGAAT
>NW_011450771.1:0-548 GCF_000754665.1 Bison bison bison | reverse complement strand
GTACTGGAGTGGGGTGCCATTGCCTTCTCCGGAATTACTGGCTAGAGATGGTCATACCTCCAAACCTCCCTGCTCACAGTCAAGACTCATCTGTATATTACAGATTCCAGAGCTTCCCTGGAAGGGTGACACTAAATGAAAAACACACCAATTCAAACCAACATGAAGAAGCAATCTCTCAGATTTGTGTAACATCAACAACAAAAAAATTTAAAAAAATATGCCACACTTCTCTGAAATGAAAAGATCAATCAAACATTTGGAAGTTATGTATGTAGAGTGTTTTCCCTGTGTTTTCCTCTAAGAATTTCATAGTATCTGGTCTTACTTTTAGGTTTTCAATCCACTTTGAGTTTATTTTTGTATACAGTATTAGGGAGTATTATAATTTTATTCTTTTACACAGAGCTGACCAGTTTTCCCACAGCACTTACTGAAGAGAATGCCTTTTCCCCATTGTATATTCTCCCTTCCTTCGTCATAGATTAGTTGACCACAGGTATGTGAGTTCATCTCGCGGCTCTCTAGCCTGTTCCATTGATCTATAT
>NW_011450770.1:0-548 GCF_000754665.1 Bison bison bison | reverse complement strand
TTTTTACAAAACTGAACCCTGTACATTTACACTTGAGTCCAAGCCATTCTGAACGTGGCGGGAGGCCGCAGTTCGGTTACCTTTCCCACTCACGGGTTTCTCCTCTTGCGGGTCATGACTGGAGTCTGTGTCATTTGAGTGGTGTGTGAGAGAGTTTTCACTGCCCGTGGGAGAGTCTACACTTTCATACCCCGCACTGAGTTGGTTTACGTAACTACTACCTCCTCTGCCAGTTCTCTCCTCCGAGCTGCTGGAGGCCTTATTCCCATTCCCTGGAGAAGAAGGAAAGTCATCTTCGGCTGTGTCCCCCTCCCTGTGAAATCCAGACCCAGACGTCCTCTGCCGGGAGGAACTGCCATTACTTGGTCCGTTGGCCAGACGACTGCAGTCTTTACCTGTGGCCTCTGCCTGTCCTACAGGCTCCGAAGATGTAGTCCTGCTGGTACTCGGGCCTGCGGCTTGAGACTGCTGCTGTTGGTACTGAGCCAACTGCTGGCGCGTCTCCTTCAGTTGTTGCTGAAGAACTAGAATGGTACTCTGCATACCCT
>NW_011450769.1:0-548 GCF_000754665.1 Bison bison bison | reverse complement strand
CCACCAGTCTCCCCCGTCCCTGGGATTCTCCAGGCAAGAACACTGGAGTGGGTTGCCATTTCCTTCTCTCTGTAAACCTAACACTGTTCAAAAATGAAGCCAAAGAATTAAAACAAAAAAAGTCCAGTGTAGAATAACTCGGGCTGGAGTGGTAGTTCTATTGCTAATCTGAGATTGAAGAAACAGTCATCTTTCTGCCCTTCTAGCTAGCGTGTACCTCTCACCCTCAGGGTCTTCCTCATGGTCCAGGATGGGTGTGGAGCACCAGCTATCTAAGTTCCAGGCAGCAGGAAGGAGGATCCCACTTGACCTAACTTTCATTTATGAATCTTCCCAGAGTCCTACACAATACTTGCATTTGTATCTCCTTAGTCACACACAGCTTCAAGAGAAGCTGGGAAATGTAGACTTTTCTCTGGGTGTCTTTGCACCCCTAGTGATACTGTAGTTCTGTCACTAAGGAAAAATAGAAGGGGCAAGACTCTTTAGAGTCCCTTGGACTGCGTGGAGATCAAACCAGTCAATCCTAAAGGAAATCAACCCTGAAT
>NW_011450768.1:0-548 GCF_000754665.1 Bison bison bison | reverse complement strand
GAGGAGCCTGGTGGGCTACAGTCCACTAGGCAGTGAAGACTCAGACACGGCTGAGCAGCATTCTTAAAGAATCAGATCCCAGCCTAAAGTGCTTTTCCCCTTCACGGGCAAGGGAGACAACAGGCCTAGGCAATGACCAGCACTGGCCCAGCCTTGGGGGAGCCTCAGCCTGGTTCTTCAGCTAACTGTACCTCACAGACGAGCCTGCAGAGGGCCTCCCGGGCCAGGGCTCTGGCTTCCTTGGCTGCCCTGGCAACTGGACCCTCAAACATATTTTTCCTTTGCTACAGGAGAGATCATGGTCTGGGAGGCTTCATAATTTATCTTCAAAGCTCTGAAAATAAATTTGGGCCTTGTATTCAAGGCCCAAATTAGCATGCTACTTAATGGAACCCCTACTGTTTAGGCTGCTGCTACATCGCTTCAGTCGTGTCCGACTCTGTGCGACCCCATAGACGGCAGCCCACCAGGCTCCCCCATCCCTGGGATTCTACAGGAAAGAACACTAGGGCTTCTTTATTTTGTAAGTGAAAGTTGTGAATGTTTAT
>NW_011450767.1:0-548 GCF_000754665.1 Bison bison bison | reverse complement strand
CTCTTGGACCCTGGTGCCTAACTTACTGTATCACATAGTAACTACTTAGTAAATATTAACTGAATGAAGAAAGAATGAATAAAAGAAACAAAAATCAGACCAACTTCAGACTTTTCATATGCGACATTTAATGCCAGAAAACAGTGGAGTGCATTTAAAGTATTAAAAGCACAGAAAACATAATATTTCATAGCCAGCTGTTATTTAAATGAGAGGATGATATTCTCTATCATACAAAGCCTCTGAAACTTTGCTAAAGACCCATGCCAGGAACAGTTTGCATAAATATTTAAGTAAGAAAGTAGATAAATCTTAGGTGATGTTTTAAGAAATATATGGTATTTTAAAAGTTTTTATTCTTTGTTAAAAATTATAGTTTTAAAACTTGCCAAGAGAAAAGAACAAGAATAAACATATGTAAGCTGATACAAAATTAAAATTCTGGTTATGAAAATACCATCAGTTCAGTCACTCAGTCATGTCCAACTCTTTGTGACCCCATGAATCGCAGCACGCCAGGCCTCCCTGTCCATCACCAGCTCCCGGAG
>NW_011450766.1:0-548 GCF_000754665.1 Bison bison bison | reverse complement strand
GGTCTCAAGAGTCGGACATGACTTAGCAACTAAACCGCCACCACCAAATAATTTAGCAGGTGCTCCTCCATGACTCATCTACTTTACAATGTTCCTGGCTATCCCCTACATAATACACTTTCAATATGAAAGAGGTAGCCAATGAATATATATGTTCCTGTATGCGTGTTTGTGTGTGTGTTAACCTTGGTGTAGAGTTAGTGTGTTTTATATGTTTCACTTATTTATATATAAAACAATAACTTTTTCTTTGTGGTTAATTTTAGTTTTTTGTACACCAATATTTACTTCTTTCCAAAATCAAATTTCCTATGACAAAGTGTATTCTTCTCTAGAATTAATTTAAAGTATATAGTAGGACATTTTATCTATCATTTATCTAATCTTGTAAAGGTACAATGCTATTCATTGCAGCATCATTCGTAAAATATTGTACAATAGCCCTAAGAAGTGTTCATTATGGAGCACATGTGCTGCTGCTGCTGCTAAGTCACTTCAGTCGTGTCCAACTCTGTGCGACCCCATAGACGGCAGCCCACCAGGCTCCC
>NW_011450765.1:0-548 GCF_000754665.1 Bison bison bison | reverse complement strand
ATTGAAGACACCAAAAAAAAAAAAAAGGTAAATTAAGAGAAGTACAGCAGAAAAATTTTCTCCACAATTTAGACAAAAATGATGGACACCCAAGTCTCTGTGAAATCAAAAGAAAATATTCAGATTCTTTGAAACAAGAGCTAGAAGAGACAAAGAATAATAATAGGCTACAAGAGAGCAGGGATGGAGGGGATGGGGGCGGGGAGTGGGGGGATGGGAAGCCAAATGAAACCAAGATAGACATCAAATAAATGCTCTTTAAGAGTTAATTCTTTCTCTCCCAGAATGAGGAATCGATAGACACAGCCTAAAGGTGATACTTCCCCAATAAAGGGACTGATCATAGTTTTTGAAAGAGACTGAAGAAAATATAAACACTGATTCTTTAAACACCAAGAATATCAACTCAACTGTTCTGTTCCTTTAGTGGTCCTACCCAACTTAAGTGAAGCTACCAGAGAACAATGCTATCTTAACAATGAACAGCCACATTTAGATATTAGAGTGATGAACAAAGAAAAATCTAACTCTGTAGAAGTGAATGAAGT
>NW_011450764.1:0-548 GCF_000754665.1 Bison bison bison | reverse complement strand
TAAAATCATATTTAACACTTACATTATTGTGCCAATGTAAGTATCCATGGTGAGCTTCTAAAATGTACCATTATTATGTTTCCTTCCTTCCTCTCTTGTATGTATTTTTAATTTTGTCTCTGGAACATATTTCTCCATCCACCCTTTCTCTTTAAATTGATAAGGGCATTTGAAACCATAACTTCTATGCTTGTACCACACCTAATAAAATGAACAATTCATTAAATCCTGTAATACCCAGCCCATATTCAAATGCCCCGATTGCCTCGACAATGTCCTTTTATAGTTGTTTACTTTGAATAAAGATCTAAATAAGGTCCACAAATTGTATTTGGTTGTTACATTCCCTTTCTTTTAATCTGTGACACCCCCTGCAGCTTTATTTGTGACGTTGATTCATTGATCAATTGAATGTAGAGTGCCATATTTTCTAGTGATTGGCTGATGGTTTTGTCATGGTGTGATTTAACTTGTTCTTCCATATCCTGTAAACTAGTGGTTATTAGATTAGGGTTTGGATTTTTTAGGCAAAATATTGTATAGGTGGT
>NW_011450763.1:0-548 GCF_000754665.1 Bison bison bison | reverse complement strand
GAGTGGGGATGGACCAGGGCCTGCTGTGTGACCTGAAGGGGATCGTGGGGTCAGCGGAGGTGCCCCCTGCTGCTGGGTACGTGAGGCCTCACCAGGAGGGGAGTGTGATCCGAGGGAAAGTGTGGGAAAGCTCCTGTGTTGGTCTCTGTGCTGGAACTGACTGTCCTGAGTCCCTCCTGAGATAGTGGGCACAGAGGACTGTCTGTTCCCCATGGAGGGCTTCCCTTCATGTGTAATTGGGACTCAGGAAGGGGGAATGTTGATTGTAGGTATTAAACAGCATGTTTTCAACTTTCAGTATCCATCTCTGCAGGGTGCCTGAGAAAAAATATGGAAGAGGGGAGAAAAAGTGTCAGGAATGGCTCTTTCTCAGATGTCATATTCTGAGTTGATTCTCAGTCTGTCCTTCCTGAAATGCCCATCTCTGGACTCACTAATCGTGTCTGACTCTGGAGTACCCTGTCTGTCTCCTGTACATGCATATTCACCAGGGGCCCTCTCTGAGGGCCTGTCATCTCCACTTAGATCCCGTCTCCCCATGACCTAGT
>NW_011450762.1:0-548 GCF_000754665.1 Bison bison bison | reverse complement strand
TCCGTATTCCAAGGCCAAATTTGCCTGTTACTCCAGGTGTTTCTTGACTTCCTACTTTTGCATTCCAGTCCCATATAATGAAAAGGACATCTTTTAAGTGAGTATAAGTAATGATAAAGGGAATCTCTATTCAGTATTGCCCATGCATATATAGGCCTGATCCTTTCATGACCCTAAAGTAAACCAAGTGTCAACATTCCATATCTTTTACAGAAATGAGCCTAGTTTTGTGCCTGCTGCAGTGATGTGGTACTGCAGCAATAATGACTGAGGTGGATTTCCATTTCCTTTCTCTATGAAGTCAGTAAATGCTTTTCAAATCTTTTCCTAATTGGAAGATATTTTCTCCTTTGTGTCTATGATATTCCCATATATAGAGAGACTTTTCCTTTAGACACTTCATTGTGTGTCATATTATTTAATTCAGTCCCCAAATAAATTGTTATTGGAAGTCTTTGTTTCTCCTTCCCTATAAAGTGTCTTATGGGATCAGTCCAACAAGCCTACTGACTACCAATAAAATCAAGGTTTTAGGATGGGTGTTACCC
>NW_011450761.1:0-548 GCF_000754665.1 Bison bison bison | reverse complement strand
TTAATACTGTATATGATTGGGTTAAGCATGGGAGGCACAAAGAGGTAGACATTGGCCATCAGAAGGTGGACAGCAGGTGGAGCATGCTTCCCAAAGCGGTGAACCAAGGACAGCCCCATCATGGGCACAAAGAATACCAGCACAGCACAGAGGTGTGAGGTGCATGTTTGGAAGGCTCGGAGCCGCTCCTCTTTGGAGGCCAGTCTTGCCACTGTGTGCAGGATGACCCCGTAGGACAGTGCAATGAGCACCAGGTCCAGCACCACAGTTGACATCACCAGTATCAGCCCATACAGGTTGTTGAAGGTGGTGTCTGTGCAGGCCAAGTGTATCACCTCCTGGTGCAGGCAGAAAGAGTGGGAGAGGACTTGAGTCCCACAATAAGGAAAAGCCTTCAGGAGGAGAACAATGGGAAGGAGGGCCACGGGGCCCCGCAGAATGACAATGAGGCCTACCCTGACCACTCGCTGGCCAGTGATAATGACCATGTACCTCAGGGGATAACAGATGGCCACAAACCGATCAAAGGACATGACAAGGAGCACTGA
>NW_011450760.1:0-548 GCF_000754665.1 Bison bison bison | reverse complement strand
CATATGTAATGAGCCTCAGATATCCTTATGACCCCCTGATCTAGAATCTGAAAAGTTTAGGGTATGAATAGACAGCTTCCATGTCATTGGTTTGAACACATGGGTTTCTGGATGGTCAAGGGTATTGTCCAATATTAAAAGAACTTTGAAAAGCAGTCCCTTACTGGCAAGGTATTGTACTTCCTGACTTCAGGGACAAATATCAATGAAACCATCCCAGTAAAAGGGCTCAAATTGTCTAGAACTTCTTGTTGTACAACTAATAGACTGGCAACTGGTGTTTATCTTTTTCTTTCAAGACTCAGATGTTAGAAGCTTTGTAGATAAAGGCAGTCCTAATCATAATCCAGATTCCATGTGTCCAAGAATAGAGTTATCCTATCCTTTCCCGCCAACTGAGAGTAGAGAGAGTTTTATCTCATTCTTTCTAAACTGCATAATGTTTGTTTGTCTTAATTATTTGTTTTGTCTTATTGCACTAGATAAGACCTCCAGTTTAGTGTTGAATAGAGGTGGTAAGAGTAAGCATCATTGTCTTGTTTTTGATT
>NW_011450759.1:0-548 GCF_000754665.1 Bison bison bison | reverse complement strand
TATGCCGTCTTCTGCTTGAGCTGAGATCCCGATATTTCGTATTTTTTCATTAGGAATCACCCCTGATGAACACCATCGGCAGATCTTCCAATTAGCCTGAGAACATAAAAGCTCAATTCAGTGCACTTTTTATGAGATAACAGTGGACAATTAGAAAGGGCTGAATGGACATCTCTCCTCTAAGAAATCTCAATGAACACAAAACAGCATAGGAGATAGCCTGAAAGGGCAAAAAAGTGAATGTCTCAACTGTCAACTCCTATAACCAAAGAAGAGATTGCAAGGGAGAACAGGAAAAGCATACTATAATCTCAATGAACACAAAATAGCATAGGAGACAGCCTGAAAGGGCAAAACAGTGAATGTCTCAACTGTCAACTCCTATAACCAAAGAAGAGATTGCAAGGGAGAACAGGAAAAGCATACTATAATCTCAATGAACACAAAATAGCATAGGAGACAGCCTGAAAGGGCAAAACAGTGAATGTCTCAACTGTCAACTCCTATAACCAAAGAAGAGATTGCAAGGGAGAACAGGAAAAGCATAC
>NW_011450758.1:0-548 GCF_000754665.1 Bison bison bison | reverse complement strand
TTTATTTTCCTGCTGTTTAAAAGAGATACACACTGTAAGGAATTAAAAGAAAACCCCGGCATATTTCATCACAGGGTTGTTTGAAGGATTTATTAAATGTATCGGTTAAGTTTCAGGTTAAGCTACTGTAACAAAGAGGCAAGATGGCAGTGGCTCAAAGAAGATAGAATCGTTATTGTTTCATAGCAGTCTAAGCCTGTGTAGTCCAGAGCTGATAAGATGGCGCCGTGGGTCTTCTGGATCCGCACGCCTTTGCTTTTGTTCCCTTGCCATCTCGGTGGGGTCACCCTGTCCAAGTGGTCCAAAATGTCTCAGTGTCACTTCAGCACTTCAGCTAACAGGAAGGGGGACAGAAGGGACAAATGTTGGGTGTTCCCATTCTCTTTAAGAGCATATCACAGAGATTGCCATCCCATGCTCGCTCCCAGACTCTGGGCCACACCTCACTACAAGGAAGGCTGGGAGAGATCATCTTTATCCTGGGAATCCGAGTGCCCTGCCACGCTGTGTTGCTCTTGAGGAAGGGTGGGGCTGATCCAGAAGACCCA
>NW_011450757.1:0-548 GCF_000754665.1 Bison bison bison | reverse complement strand
TATTTAATTTGCATCGTCTTTTTCTCCTTTTAAAGTTCTTGTGGACCAATCTTGCAAAAAGGCAAAACAAACCCTAAACACTCCAGTTCCATGCCAGCAAGCTGCCAGGCTGATCTTTTTATCTCCATCAACTCCATGAAAAATCAACGAACAGAAAAAAATAAATCAAAACCCATGCGTTTTAAATGTTCTGAAAATTTTAAAATAAAATTCTAAAATAAAATTTGAAGAGTATTTTTCACTTACATACTGTGAAACTATTTCCAAGTGAAAGCTAGTCATCTACAAGGTTGAATTACCCCAGGAAGCCTAATGATGACTTTTCTCTGCCTCATGGGGATGACAAGGACTTTCCAGGGTGGCTCCAGAAAAGCATGTACTGGATGTCAATTTTAGTTTTTTCTTTAATCAATACTTTTCCCTTTCTTTAATGCTGCTGTAAAAATTTCATCATTCACCCCCAGATACAGCCTGGTTAAGTCCTGATTTTATCAGATTTGCTCAATGTAACTTGTTTAGTAACTCACTGCATAATACCCTAGTGGTCT
>NW_011450756.1:0-548 GCF_000754665.1 Bison bison bison | reverse complement strand
AGAACAGCCTAGTCACAGGTTGGTTTGAAAGTTCTTCTCTAAGTTATTGGAACCAATTAATCTGTACTCTTGAACATAGAAATAAAAAGAGAATCAAGTAGTTAGCTATAAAATCTAAAATGCATAAACTGCATTCAGCGAGGCAAGATGAGTAAAAAATTAATTAAAAAAACTATGTAGAAACTACAACAATGAAATATTGAAGGAAAATATATTATAACAGTGGTTTTCAAAGGGCAGGAGTATAGGTATACAATCTATGAAAGAAGATTCTCAGGACATGGCTGGAAAAAGCTTGAAAATATCTTGCAAGAGATTCAGAATAGAAAGTGGAAAAGATAGACACATTGGCAAGTAGCTAAGAAGCAGAAATAATGAAGCACTAGAGTGAAGATTTATGAATTCCTGCTGTTGAAATTGCTAGAACTGTCATAGGTTGAGAACTCTCATCTACTTGCAGTAGCTCTAAAGCCATATACTAATATATTTTGCAACCTAAGATTTTAATTAGCTTCTCTCTTACTGTCACATTTGTCTTTATAATAAGT
>NW_011450755.1:0-548 GCF_000754665.1 Bison bison bison | reverse complement strand
AGCCTGGCCGTTCCTTAAAAGATAGAGCCTCTAAGATGATGGCACATGAACATACCCCAAAAGTGGCTGTTTCTTCTTGCTGATTTTAGGCTGTCAGTACTCTTTTAAAACTTCTTTAGGAATGGAGACTTTATCGTGCTTCAGATGGTCAGGAATCTCTTCATGCACTGTGAATAACACGAGTTATTCCCGTAGTGTGGTGGGAGTATTTAGATTTTCCTTTGGGTACTTGAGGATGGCTGTATGTTTCTTAAACCACATACAGAGAGTGTAGGGGAGTCTCTGGAACAGTGTTTCTTGGCCCACCTGTATCAGAATTACCTGAAGCTGTTGATAAAAGTACACATTTCTGTGCCTCACTCTAGACTTACTGAATTAAAATCTGTGGGAGTAGAGAGTAGAAATTTGTGTTTTTAATGAGCAGTATGATTTCAGGACACAGATATTTGAGAGATACTGTTTTCAAGCCTTCCTAGATTCCCCCAACCCACTCCAGTGTTCTTGCCTGGAGAATCCCAGGGACGGGAGAGCCTGGTGGGCTGCCGTCT
>NW_011450754.1:0-548 GCF_000754665.1 Bison bison bison | reverse complement strand
TTTCTAATTTCATCATCCTTGTGTGTTTGTTAATTGGCATTCTGACTATAAAAAAGGATTTTTCTTGTCGTGTGTTATCTCACATTTTTATTTATTTGATTTTTCTTTAAATCAATGAACTGTGTTTCTCTGCTGTTTTATTTTCCCAGAATCAGCCAGAATGAGATGCTTCAAGGTGACTTCACTATCTTCTTGATAAATACTCATCTTTTTTAAATTTTCTTTTTTTACTGTTCTGGGTCTTAGTTGCTGACTGTGGCTTTCTCTAATTGTGGTGCGCAGGGCCTACTCTCTGGTTGCAGTGCTCAGGCTTCTCATTGTGGTGGCTTCTCTTGTTGCAGAGCATGGGATCTAGGGCACTCGGGCTTCAGTAGTTTCAGATCCAGGACTCCGGAGCACAGGCTCAGTAGTTGTGGTGCATGGGCTTAGTTGCTTGTGGGGTTTTCCTGGACCAGGGATTCAAACCAGTGTCTCTTGCGTTGCAAGGTGGACTCTTAACCATTGGACCACCAGGAAAGTCCCATCCTCATTTTTCCCCCGCTTGGAGC
>NW_011450753.1:0-548 GCF_000754665.1 Bison bison bison | reverse complement strand
CCAGTCTTTCCCCCCTACCCGCCCCCTATGTTCTTGTATAACATTTTAAGAAATTTAGATTCACACTTTCTCTTTTGTCCCAGTTAGAGACCAACTACATAAGCTTGTAATGTATCAAGTAGTTAGTAATTAGGGAAGCGAATGGATGGATTAGAACTTGTTAATTACTTACATCAATCAGCAGGAGAAGCCTGAGAAAACTACAAATTTTTCCTGGCTCTTCCTCATCTGCCATTTCTCTCCACCAACTTCCTTTCTGAAAAAGAGGAAGTTCATAGTAATGATGTTTAACAGGATTTTATTTCAAACCCCTCCCCCCACCCCAGAAAGGTATGAAGGCACAGGAAAAGGCGGGTGTGGGAGAGGAGCCAGGAAGGTGGGGAGGATGGCGGGCATCTGCTGAGGGCCCTGGAGCTGCACCTGGGTTCTGGGTGAGGTGCTCCCTCGCCTGACCACTAGCCCTGCCTCAAGTTCTCTCCCAAGGAGGAATACCAGTGACAGTAAAGGTCTGAGTTTGTTAAGACAGCATGCCAACTTTTTTTTTTTTT
>NW_011450752.1:0-548 GCF_000754665.1 Bison bison bison | reverse complement strand
ATACCTGTGGTGGATTCATTTTGATATTTGGCAAAACTAATACAATTTTGTAAAGTTTAAAAAAAAAAATAACAACAACAAAAAAAAACAGGGACATATTTAAATATATTGAGTTATTCATTTAGCTGATTTACCCTATTTGGGATTACTTTATATTTAATATTTTATGATGAATTATTTTATGGTCAGAATCAGACAATTCTCTTAGAATATCGGAAAACAAACAAAAGATACCTAGAAAGAGCAGATCCTCCACCAGTCTGCATCAGTTCATTTTAACTAAGGGATAAATTAAAACTAAATATAATGTCTGAGATTAGTACCTGACACGAAGCACTTTAAACAACAAAGTCAGTGAAGTTAAACAAAGATGAGAACCTACCTGGACGATATCCAAAACCATGCCAGCTGAGACTGTTCCAAAGCCAGCTAACAAAAACGGCACAAGTATTTGCAGTGCCATGACACCACTGGATTCCTTTGGTAACTTCTGGCCTGTCTCTACAATGACATCTTCATCAGCATCACTAGACGCATCATCATCTTGT
>NW_011450751.1:0-548 GCF_000754665.1 Bison bison bison | reverse complement strand
TGGCATGAATCTCCATTGTTTTAAAGGAAGACTCATGAAGCAAATGCCCCAAAGTAGGACATAACCCAAGTGTCCAGACATTTAGTCTTTGAACCTGAGGAATGCCTTTAGTAGGACAGTCTCCATTATAGATTTTGGCAAACTGAACTCAAGACAGTTGGACCCTAATAAATTGAAATATGGTGATATGTCATATGTTGATATTTTTCTCATGATAAAAAGTATTTCCTAAGTTTTAGTAAATAAAATAATGCTTTGAGTATGCTAGAGATGTTTGATACTTGAAGGAATGTATGATGAATCATCTTGTAAGACAAATGACCGATTTGTAATCCGTCTTGCTGTATCGTCTTGGTTCACAAATGTCATCTGAAAGTTAGCACATAGGGGCACAGGGTTTTCTGGCTTGTAGTTGGTCAAACACTGGACATATTTTTTGGGGGCTACTATCAAATAAAACATCAATGCACAGTCAGAGTTTTTTCCAGTTTTGTGAAATGTTATTCTAAAGGGTCCTGGGAGTGTGTGTGTGTGTGTGTGTGTGTGTA
>NW_011450750.1:0-548 GCF_000754665.1 Bison bison bison | reverse complement strand
TCTCTGCTGCCCTCATGTGGCTATGAGGCTAGTTGCCGCCCCAGCAGTGTACAGGGCAGTGTGTGCGTGAGTGTGTGTGTGTGTGTGTGTGTGTGTAGGACTAGCAAGGCTGGGGCTGAGGCAGAACCAGAGAGCTGGCCCTTGTGTCTATTCTAGTGAGCAGGGGTGCTCACTGTCCCCACCTCCAGGTCTGGGTGACACAAGTAGCTCTAGGGCAGCCGTGACACACTTGCTTATGAGAAGCTGAAAGAAGAGATGGAACTGATGCTCATTTTCAATGGAGGGAACTAGACATCAAGATCTTAAGGACAGCTGAATCATCTGTTTTGACCATGAAGGCAAGTTCCCACATGCTTACCTGCCGAACAACCATGACCACGTTGGCCTGTAGAATCCAGGACAGGCGGATCTAGCTCTGTCCTGGGAATAGCAGCTCAAGAAGCTGTCAAGGAAATGGGGAAAGGAACAGATGAGGGAAAGAGAGTCAGTCCATCCCTCCTTTGGTCCTTGTGCATGCGTGCTTGTGTGCTAACTCGCTTCAGTCGTGT
>NW_011450749.1:0-548 GCF_000754665.1 Bison bison bison | reverse complement strand
TAATCGAGTTCCAAGTGTGCTAGGACTTGAGGAAGGCATTATGTCAAAATGGGGTGTATTTTAGTCTCAGATGTTTATATCTTAGTCTCAGATGTTTCATCTTTTTACATGACACAAGTTTTACTGCACTGAGAGAAAAACACAGAGTCTGCATTGATTTTTCTTCCTTTCCCCTAAATTTCTACAACAGAACCCTATGCAGTCCCTTAAATCCACTGCACGTGTAAGTGATGGGAACCTACCCTCCCCTGCCAAGAAGCAGCAGCAAGGTTTCCCCCGTGGCATTGCTGTGGGCAGGCTCCTGTATTTCCTAGCTCCAGGTCTACCGAGAGATTATCACAGTTTAGTAACTGACTTTAATAGGAATCTGTTTCTGATAGTAGAACTAATGAATCCTATAAGCCAGTTGCAAAGGGTAAGAGCAATCCCATTCCAAAGAGAGAAGAGGCTTATTTGGAAATCTGAGAGTGGGGGGGAATTGCACACCTTCATGCTAACAAGTTCCATCTCTGCTGCTGCTGCTGCTGCTGCTGCTGCTGCTGCTAAGT
>NW_011450748.1:0-548 GCF_000754665.1 Bison bison bison | reverse complement strand
CTATCAGAAGTGAGAAGAATGCTGTCACCACATGACAAATGTTCCTGCGGCAGCTGAGGAGGCATACATGGCTCCCAATATGATACAGTGTATTTTTGTCTGGAGTCACGTAGCCTCTGCCTTTAAATATCCAGTTCACACTTGGAAAAGATGGTCCAAATACAAGATCATTTTAAATGTCTAATTATGATATGAAAATAGAGAATTGCACATCTTAGTTTCTGAAATTTTCCCATCTCAAGGTTGAAGAAAGGAACAACAGAATGTGTTCCTTGTTGATAGCATCTGATTTTGGCAGACTTACACAGTCTTTATTTCTTACAGTACGATGTGGCTATATTTAGTTAAGTCATTCCCTTCCGGGCCCTTGAAGTAATTTTTCTTTTTTGGCTCTAGTGCTCTTAGAGGAAAAGGAGAGATCTATTAACATGAATGAGAAATGACCACAAAAGAGTGATTGACTGATTTATTGTTTTTGTTTTTTTTTTTTAGTTGCAGCATCCAAGATCTTTAGTTGAGGCCTGAGGATTTTTTTTTTTTTTTTTAGT
>NW_011450747.1:0-548 GCF_000754665.1 Bison bison bison | reverse complement strand
GCATTTTTTCCATTATTTCAGCAGTAAGCAAACTTAAATCACAATGTGAACAGTGAATATCTCTGAGTTACAGAATTTCTGAAGACTTTTTTCCTGACATGTATTTTCTTTTAAAAATGTATTACTCCAATAGTAATTTTTAAAATAAGATGTTTTGAAATGCTTATCCTCAATGTAAGTATTTACTAGGTTCTTTTTTAAAAATGAAGAAAAGTGTTTATACTTCAACCAACCTAGAGTTTGCTTTAGGAAATGAGAAGGGGCCCATGTTCCTACTTGGTGTATCAGATTTTTCAAAGAAATTTTGTTAATTTTATTAAAGAAAGTAAATAATTCGCGTATCCTAGAATCTCTGTCCTGTATTAATGCCTTATTGTTTTTGTTTTTTTGTGTAACTTGTAAACTTCTGTTTTCATAATTATAGCACATTTCAATGTCAGGTAAACTCAATGTTCGCAAGTCAGTACAACTGAGGAAATTTGAATATTTACTGTGGGCCCCTATTGTATTAATGTTAAATTTACTGATTTTGATAATTGTTTTGTGAT
>NW_011450746.1:0-548 GCF_000754665.1 Bison bison bison | reverse complement strand
GTTTTGTATTCCACAGTCTTACAAGTAAACCTCTACTACCTGTTCTAGGGTATGCCTGGTACCTTACATGGCTGCAGATTACTTGCTCTAAGAATATAAGTTTTCTTCTTCAAATACAAATATATGTCACATGTGGAGCTGAGAAAAATTAAAGGACATATTACAAAAGCTCACTAAGCAGTTACCATTTAATTCAAAAATAGCATGAAGTTTCAAGCAACTGCTCTTCTTCAAGTGAGAGCAAAGACAGTCTTATTCTCTTCAAAGAAAATATTACCTTTACCATCAGCATCAACACTAAGTCGGCCTGTTTTCCTTATCTTCCACTTATTCCTTAAACCTTCCCACATCTCTCCATCCCTACCAACGCCTACCCCTTTCGACCACAAAGCAAAAGAAAAAACAAAGTGTCCTACAGAAAAACAGACTAATTATAAGGAAGTCATTCGAGGCCAGAGCTACTCCCTCTCTTCTTTAATTAATTTTTAAATTGGAGGATAATCACTTTACAGTACTGTGATGGTTTCTGCCACACATCAACATGAGCT
>NW_011450745.1:0-548 GCF_000754665.1 Bison bison bison | reverse complement strand
TTCTCTATGGGATCTTCCCAACTCAGGGATCTAACCCAGCTCTCCTGCATTGCAGGCAGATTCTTTACCATCTGAGCCACAGGGAAGCCCTTCACCCTCAGGAAGAACTCCACATATGGACTGGAACAAGGATCCAGTACTACAGACCCTTCCGACAGAGCTCCAGGCAAGGGCTAACCCATGGGCCTGAGTGTAAGGTGTCAGGAAAGGTGCTGAAAAAGCTGGAGCTAGAGTTGGATTGGCAGAGGGTAAGGGTGGAGGGCTGAAGGAAGAGAGACCAATCCTGGGAATAGTTGGAAGCACCTTATCCATTATCACACACCCACACCGCAGCCACTTGATGCCTCATTATCTCATCTGTTGATGGAAGGGGTTAAAATGTGGAGAGCCTGTATCCCAGCCAGGAGCAAGTCCCCCAGCTACAGTGACCAGTGGGAAGCTCTAAGGACTCTAGTCAGGAGCTCAAGGTTCAAACCCCCCCCTGCCACTCCTTAGCAGGGTCTCCTTAGAAGATACCATCCCCTCTCTGAGTTTCATTTTGCTCATCC
>NW_011450744.1:0-548 GCF_000754665.1 Bison bison bison | reverse complement strand
TCCTTGTGGCCAAAAAGTTAAAAAAAAAAAAAAATTAAACATATCAAAAAGCTTTAAAACACTTGGTCAAATAGGATTATACGTGGAATGATTCTTGGTCACCGAACCAAAGTGACAATAAAAGATCTCAAAGGCAAATATAGAAATGTATTTCTGTTCCTCATACCTTCTTTTTTCTGAAAACATTTCTTTCCTCGTATACTGCAATGTTTCCCTTATTCTAGTAGCTTAAATTGCGTATATTAATTAGAATTCTCAGGTCTTAAAACTCTAATGAAAACTAACAAGCAATTATTAACTGTTTTACATTAGCATTCTGTAGATTGGCAAGCTTATATATAGTATGTAAATATATACTATTTATGCTTATAAATAGTACATAAATACTATTTATGGTTTCTAGAAAACATGTGCTTTTTAATAGAAAATGTGTTAGCATGGCACCAAACCTATTAAATAGTTCCAAATATCTTTAGTTTCTTTGTAAAAGGAAACCTATATTCACTAGTGCTATAGTATCTCACTTTATTTGGTAATTATCTATTCAG
>NW_011450743.1:0-519 GCF_000754665.1 Bison bison bison | reverse complement strand
GTGGAAATAGTGAGGAGCTTTCAGAGAGTGGATATATTTTAAAGTTATAGTTTGCTGTTGGGATGAGTATGAGTTTTTAAAGAAAAGAGAGGATTTAATTTTAGGAACTGTATAGCTATGTGATCTCGGGATACTAATTTTAACTTTTGTAGGTATGTTTTCTCATTTATGAAACCTATTTTACAGTAGCCACTAGCCACATACAAATATGGCTATTTACATGAAAATTAAAGCTAATTAAAGAGAATTAAAAATCAGTTCATGAGTAGTATTAGGCACATTTGAAGTGCTCAGTAGCTACATGCATAGAACGTTTCCATCATTGCAGCAACCATTATTGGAATGTGCTGGACTAGAATGTTTTTAAAGGCCCCTTCTACAAAAATTCAATAATTGAGTAAACTAGGGGAACAATAATGGACTTAAGTTCAGTTCAGTTCAGTTCAGTCGCTCAGTTGTATCAGACTCTGCAACCGCATGAACTGCAGCACGCCAGGCCTCCCTGTCCATCACCAACTC
>NW_011450742.1:0-548 GCF_000754665.1 Bison bison bison | reverse complement strand
TTTTTTTTTTTTTTTTCATTCTTATAATTTTAAACTGGGTATTAAAGGGAACTCAGTTTTGTCTACCTTTGGCTTATGTCTAGTTATGTTGATATCAGATGAAATGGATTTTTATAAATATATAAATATACTTAAATGTACTTTTATGTGTAAATATATATATGCATATATAAAATTTGAGAAATGGCATGTAAGTTCCTATGATACTTCCTACATATAAATTATTATTCTAAGTCAAGTTTGATTACAAAGAATTCAGGGAATGAATTTATTTTAGTTTGAAGAAATCTTTATTGAACACCAAATAAGGTCAAGTCATTTGACTAGTTTTTCATAGTCAACTAAAAAAAAAAAAATGCACCATGAGAGAATGTCCACATTTATTTATTTGAATCATATTTTAAATGTGAACACAGAAGCCTGGTTTTTATTGGTGATGATTTTTTTCAGGGCATTTTTAACATCCTTATTTCTGAGGCTGTAGATTAAAGGGTTCAACATGGGAATGATCACTGTATAGAAGACAGAGGCCATCTTATCTGTGTCAA
>NW_011450741.1:0-548 GCF_000754665.1 Bison bison bison | reverse complement strand
TTAATACAGGAATTGCTGAACAAGAATTTACAGCAAGGAATAGGTAGCAAGCAGTGACCGTGAGAAATGAGTTATTTTTCTTCAACTTCTATTTTCATTAAAGCCACAAACAATTTTTCTTTGCCTAACTAAAAATTTTCTCCAAGATAGTGGCACAACAAACCAGGTATGGAGGTCAGCTAATGATGTATGATGACCCATGGCCAAGGTCAAGGCTTACAATCCAGATCTGACTTACTTCTCCAATCTGCTGGTTGCCTGTAATTTATACAATGCCATGCCATGCTCTGCCTCTTTAGTCATGTCTGACTCTTTGACCCTATAGACTGTAGCCCTCCAGGCTCTGAAGTCCATGGGATTTTCTGGGCAAGGATACTGGAGTGGGTTGCCATGCCCTTCTCCAGGGGATCGTCCTTTCCCAGGGACTGAACTCACGTCTCTTGCATTGCAGGCAGATTCTTTACATCACACTGACCTCCAATACGTCCCACCCTTGCACACCTTTGTCCCTCACAGTCCCACCTGCATGGAATAAACGTCTACAAGTG
>NW_011450740.1:0-548 GCF_000754665.1 Bison bison bison | reverse complement strand
GATTATTTTATAATGACATTACATAAACTTTGTTAAATAAAAAGGAAAGAATCCATCTACCAGCCTGTCATTTTATTTTTGTACATATTCTACTAATCTGTCAAATGGTTACAACTCTATAATTTGGTGATAATTTATATTCTTTAAAAAGTCCTTACAATCTTAAATACATATGGCTTCAAATTGTACAATATTGCATTAATGTTTCGGGGGTAAGATTCTTATTTGAAGTCTAAAGTTTGCAGAAATGCATATAGATTTTTTTTCATTTACTACATTCTTCTTGTGTAGCATTAATTGTGTATCATTTAAAATTACTATGTAAGTATATTTTGTCATTCTGTCTATACTTAGCAACAAATTTGCATTTTTATTTGATGTAACAATTGCTTTAATGTAATTTTTGTTAGAAGATTTTGCATTACCTTTATACTTTATATCTAACCTGACAGAATGACTGATTCTTATGTCATTGTAATAGTGTTGTAAATAATCACGTGAAATGTGTGAGATAGAGTACTATATTTGTAAATATAATTTTATGGCTG
>NW_011450739.1:0-548 GCF_000754665.1 Bison bison bison | reverse complement strand
TTTTTTTTCTTGTCTTGTGAAAGTAGTAAATCTCATTTAATATATGTGATATTTCCTAAATCTTATAGCCAGTTATTGTCACACTTCTATGGAAACTAGCATTCAGCTATATTTACTCACTAAACATCAATTTTACTTGTAGCCAATACATAACCTGATAAATATTTGGTATATTTATAAAAATCTCAGTTTCAGATCTAAAGTCAACTAACAGAAGAATATTCTTTAAAAATAAGGAACAGGAGAAACTATAATACATTCTTCCTGTAAATGGTCTAACAGAGATGAGAAAATAAGATAGATGTGAGACTTGGAATTACAAAACTTCTGTAAGAAAGCATAGGGGAAAGCTTCTGACATTGGCCTTGGCAACAATTTTTCAGGCAATAAAAGGAAAAATAAACAAGTGTAAATATAACAAGCTACAAAATTTCTGTATAGCACTCAACAAGATGAAAAAGCAATCTACATAATGGAAGGAAATATTTGTAAATGATTTATCTGATAAGTAGTTAACATCCAAATATTTCCTTACATATTCCTTACAT
>NW_011450738.1:0-549 GCF_000754665.1 Bison bison bison | reverse complement strand
CTGTTGCCGGTGCGGTGCTCGGCGGCCTCTCGTGGCGGTGTCTTCTCCTGTTGCCGGTGCGGTGCTCGGCGGCCTCTCGTGGCGGTGTCTTCTCCTGTTGCCGGTGCGGTGCTCGGCGGCCTCTCGTGGCGGTGTCTTCTCCTGTTGCCGGTGCGGTGCTCGGCGGCCTCTCGTGGCGGTGTCTTCTCCTGTTGCCGGTGCGGTGCTCGGCGGCCTCTCGTGGCGGTGTCTTCTCCTGTTGCCGGTGCGGTGCTCGGCGGCCTCTCGTGGCGGTGTCTTCTCCTGTTGCCGGTGCGGTGCTCGGCGGCCTCTCGTGGCGGTGTCTTCTCCTGTTGCCGGTGCGGTGCTCGGCGGCCTCTCGTGGCGGTGTCTTCTCCTGTTGCCGGTGCGGTGCTCGGCGGCCTCTCGTGGCGGTGTCTTCTCCTGTTGCCGGTGCGGTGCTCGGCGGCCTCTCGTGGCGGTGTCTTCTCCTGTTGCCGGTGCGGTGCTCGGCGGCCTCTCGTGGCGGTGTCTTCTCCTGTTGCAGGTGTGGTGCTCGGGGCCTCTCGT
>NW_011450737.1:0-548 GCF_000754665.1 Bison bison bison | reverse complement strand
TTTTTCTAAATCTAACAGGTTCTCACGTCTCCTCCCCAGATTACTGAATCAAAATCTCCATTTACAACAAGATTCCTAGGCACTTCATGAATACATCCAAGTTTAAAAAGCAATGATCTATTTAATCTCTCAGTGCCTCTATTTCTTCACCTAGAAAATGGATATTGACTGACACTTGCTACTTACTTACTCCAGAGCAAAGGAGGATTAATGTCTTTAGGGCTTTTTTTTTTTCTCCCCCAGAAATAGTGTCTACATAAACAGAACACTGGAGAGCAGTTTCATTTGTTGGCCCAGGAAACAACTGAACATTCTTTGGGAAAGGGACCAGGATTCTTTCCTAGATAATACATCTGTCCTTCATCCAAACTTCACTTCATGGCATCACGGCTCCAGAAACAGCACAGCCGTTCAACCAACTGCTTTTGGAGAAACAACTGAGGCTGATCCCAGTGAAAACAGTTTTCCTGCTCCCTGTCTTGGCTGTCAAACATAAACACAAACACTCTGTGGGTTAAATCAGCCCAGCTGGGTGTCTGCTGCTGAGC
>NW_011450736.1:0-549 GCF_000754665.1 Bison bison bison | reverse complement strand
TGCAGACACTGCAACTGTCTACTCCTAAATACTTTAACATCTATCTTTGAGGAAAGAGACATTGTTTTACATGGACGAATAATGATTTAGAATTATATCATAATTCTATGATATAATACTATTTACTAGGCACTCAGATAAAAATGTTTAGCAGTTATGCCAATAATCTGGAGATCTTCATGCCAACGTGGAGATGTTTTCCTAATTGTCTGTCCATGAGAGAGCCAATCATGCCTCGTGGAGATGTTTTCCTAATTGTCTGTCCATGAGAGAGCCAATCATGCCAACGTGGAGATGTTTTCCTAATTGTCTGTCCATGAGAGAGCCAATCATGCCTCGTGGAGATGTTTTCCTAATTGTCTGTCCATGAGAGAGCCAATCATGCCAACGTGGAGATGTTTTCCTAATTGTCTGTCCATGAGAGAGCCAATCATGCCTCGTGGAGATGTTTTCCTAATTGTCTGTCCATGAGAGAGCCAATCATGCCAACGTGGAGATGTTTTCCTAATTGTCTGTCCATGAGAGAGCCAATCATGCCTCGTGGAGATG
>NW_011450735.1:0-549 GCF_000754665.1 Bison bison bison | reverse complement strand
TTCTTGGACTCATGATGGTCAGGTATTGGAGAGGCTTACATATGGCCACATATCTGTCAAAGGCCATGGTGATGAGCAGCACCATCTCAGTGCCCCCAGCAGCATGGCTAAAGAAGATCTGGGTAATACATCCACAAAAGGAGATGGATTTATGCTTCTTGAAAATATCACAAATCATTTTAGGGACTATGATTGGGCAAAATACCATGTCAATGACTGAAAGGTTAGCCAAGAGGAAATACATGGGGGAATGCAGATGAGAATCCAAGGCTACAGTGAACACAACGACAAGGTTTCCCATCATGCTTGCAGAGTAGAACAAAAAGGCGAAGACAAAAAGGAGGAGCTGGATCTTCCATGAAGTGGTGAATCCCAGGAATATGAACTCTGATACTATGGATTGATTCATTACATCCATTGTCTCAGACACCAGGATCACTTTTCACTTTACCTAAAGGAAGAAGGAAAACGAACAAGCATTGCCTAGACAATATTGGTATTTGAGAAAGAAAGCCTCCAGTCCATGAGAAAATTATAATGTTAACATCT
>NW_011450734.1:0-549 GCF_000754665.1 Bison bison bison | reverse complement strand
GTCCTGGGACATCCAAACTCCTTGTCTTCCCTGGTGACTTGTGTGATAGAGTCTACAGCAGGCAGATCCCACCCTAAGGAAGAGTCCCCCGGAGGCAGGAAAGCGCAGTGGCAGATGGGGTCTCACCTGGGCTCTGCCTCACCCGCTGGGTCGCAGGGCAGGTGAGAGGAGGTGGGGCCACGCCTGCTCCCTCCTTGGTCAGGTCCTGCTCTGCGGGGGCCACGCACCTTGGTTTCTGCCCAAGCTGTCTGGAGACGGTGTCTCCTGTCATCCAATTCCAGGCACCTGTTGGCTCCTAGCTGCTGTCTGTACTCAGAGCTTTGCCTAAGGATGTCTTTCAAGAGAAATCGTCCAATGTTTTAGAGGCAGACTTGCACTGCTTTTTTGTAGCAAACACACATGATCTCATTTTGGATGGTAGCTCTTCTCCTCCCTTTGATTTTTATAAATAGGGAAAAGTGAAGTCGCTCGGTCGCATTAGACTCTTTGCAACCCCATGGACTGTAGCCCACCAGGCTCCTCTGTCCATGGGATTTTCCAGGCAAGAGT
>NW_011450733.1:0-549 GCF_000754665.1 Bison bison bison | reverse complement strand
TATTTTTTTTTTTTTTTAATGGTTGTTATTGTTGTTGTTAAGTTGCTCAGTCATGTCTGCATGCTATCCTTCACCATCTCCCAGAACTTGCTTAAACTCATGCCCATTGATTTGGTGATACCATTCAACCATCTCATCCTTTATCATCTCCTTCTCCTCTTATCTTCAACCTTTCCCAATATCAGGGTCTTTTCTAGTGAGTCAGCTTTTTGCATCAGGTGGCCAAAGTATTGGAGCTTCAGTTTCAGCATCAGTCCTTCCAGTGAGTTTTCAGGGTTGATTACCTTTAGGATTGACTGGTTTGAACTTTTGTTGTCCAAGGGATTCTCAAGGGTCTTCTCCAGCATCACAGTTCGAAGGGATCAATTCTTTGGTGCTCAGCCATTTTTACTGTCCAGCTTTCCCATCTGTACATGACTACTGGAAAAACCATAGCTTTGACTAGACAGACCTTTGTTGACATAGTAATGTCTCTGAGTTTCAACATGATATCTAGGTTTGTCACTGCTTTTTCTTCCAAGGAGAAAGTGTCTTTTAATTTCATGGCTG
>NW_011450732.1:0-549 GCF_000754665.1 Bison bison bison | reverse complement strand
TGGTGCTCAGAGCCACGCCAGGCCAGTCCCGCTTTTGTGACTTGCTCTAGCCAGGCACCCCCGGCTCTGCAGCCAGGCGCCCCCGGCTCTGCACCACCTGCCACCCAGCTAGTCTGTTCTCAGGCCTTCCCCTATGTCTCTGGTTTAGGTCCCAGATGTACTGTGACGTCCTGCTTCTCCCAATCTTGCTCAGACTCTTCCCTCGATCTGCAATTCTCTTCTTTTTTTGCCCATTATAATCCTATTCATTCTTGGAGCATGAATCCAGTCTCCTCCAGGAAGCCCACTGTGAATGCCCCGGCTGGACTGTTTCTCTGAGCCCCAGTGACACCCTGGATGTGCTGTGCTTTGACTGTGTCCTCGCCTGTGAGCTCTGGAGGTGGGGCTGCGCCTGGTCCTACGTTCCCATCCCAGGGCCTGACATGTCACAGGCGCTCCACTGCTGATGGAGAGAGGGGACGGCCACCCCACCCCACGCAGGAGGACAGGAGGCCAACCCTCTCCCTCTGAGGAGCCGCTCCCACAGGTGAAAAGAGCCCGGAGCCCTAG
>NW_011450731.1:0-549 GCF_000754665.1 Bison bison bison | reverse complement strand
GAATCTCCCCGGCAAGAATACTGGAGTGGGTAGCCATTCTCTTCTCCAGGAGATCTTCCAGACCAAGAAATCAAACCTGGGTCTCCTGTATTTTGGGCAGATTCTTTACCCTCTGAGCCAGATCTCTAGGTCAATAAGATACACAGAATGTATAATTCCAACACAAAGGGCTACTGTAGAAAATCCTGTAGAAAGAATAAAGACATCCAGAGAATAAACATTAAAAGTGTGATTCCAAGCTAGAGACATCTGGATGCACAATCCTGCTCCATCCTGTACTAGATGACTGACTTTGGGTATTGCTCAATATCATTTGTCCATCAGTTTTTCCTTGAACTCATTATCAAACTGGAGTGACAATGCAAACTGGCATGGTAGGCTTTTACACACTATGACTAGGACAGAGTTATTTGTTTCTGTATTGATTAAAGGAGTGGATGTTATAATCGAGAAATTGCAGATAACTGTAAATCAAACATCCTATATCCTCACTCACTCCATTTGCTTCTGCTCCAGATCGCTTCCACTGTCATATTCCATTTATGCCTT
>NW_011450730.1:0-549 GCF_000754665.1 Bison bison bison | reverse complement strand
GCATTGTATAGTTATTTGGATTTAACTTGAAGATAAAAAACTGATGATAGCTCTAATTTCATTAGACTTGAATAGGAACACATAACCCTCCAAAAATGTTTGTATTCAAACAGCTGCTATATATTCAACACTTAATTTATTTCAACTCCTATCTAATTAATTCCACATGTATTATTTTATTTGTTTCCAAATCCTTTGGCCTTGTAAACATATAATTTCCATTAAAAATAAACATTCTGAGGGCAAAAAGGTTTATAGAACTGGCCCAAATGTACACAACCAAGTGATAGACCACAGCTTGCTTTAAACTTGGTAGCCTGCATCATAACACCTATAATTTTACATACTACATCACAATTTTAAATCACCTGTGAATATGCAAAAATGTGAATTATAAATCTCACCATGTGTCAGTCTCTTGAAAATTCTGGTAATGGTAATATCCTTCTCTCTATGGAGAAAAATTCATTCAACAGCTGGTCAAAATGTGAAATATAAAATTTCTAAGTCTTACTTCTATATCTAAGAAAGAGAGATGTTGCAATTCTG
>NW_011450729.1:0-549 GCF_000754665.1 Bison bison bison | reverse complement strand
TTGAGAGTCCCTTGGACTGCAAGGAGACCCAACCAGTCCATCCTAAAGGAAATCAGTCCTGAATATTCACTGGAAGGAATGATGCTGAAGCTGAAGCTCCAATACTTTGGCCACCTGATGCGAAGAACTGACTAATAAGAAGTAACGCGCAAGGACCACTGCAGTGCCCATCACGGGAGCAGCAGGACAACACCCAGCACCACGCAAGCATACAGCAGGACGCACATACTGGCAGCTGCTAACTGGCTTACCTTTGTTGTATGATGGAACATTCTCCTGCAACAACTTGCTAAGCTGTACTGTATTTAAATGTAAGAACCTCAGCTGTTCCCGCATTGGTCTTCCTTCTACAACTGGGAACATAAGACTGCCAGTGTTGCTCTTCGGAATCGGCAGACCCAGGCCTATTGAGAGTGTTGCAGCCAAATCAGTCTGTTGAACGCGTGTTGGATGTCTGACATCACCTAGAAAAAAGAAAACGGTTTAGGTGACAGGCTCTAGGACATGTGTGATGGTAGTCATTCTTAAATCTGACCTTCTACAAGTAAT
>NW_011450728.1:0-549 GCF_000754665.1 Bison bison bison | reverse complement strand
TCTCCCTGTGAGCGGCTGGGCGAGACAGATGTGAGCAGATAACTACAGCACCACACTGAACAGAAGTGTATCATAGATAATCAAGTCAGAAAGAGGAGTAAGTGATTGACTGTAAGGAAGCAGGAAAGGAAAGACTTTCTGCATGTGGTTGCATTTGAGATGCTTTTGATGCACAAGTAAGAGGTTTAAGAAGTAACGATACAGAAGGGAGACATGAGCATATGGGCACAGTGCAGAGACATGAGAAAGCTCTCTCCTGAACATGGGGAGAGTCTCTTCCAACATCTTTTCTCACTCTTCCAACATCTTTTCTCACTTAGATCTTGTTTTAAAAAAAATGCCAAATTCACAATGTTGGCTCTGGATTGAACCAAAATATACATCAATTTTTCACAAAACATAGGGCAACTTTCCCAAGTTAGACTGAGCTTTTTTTCTTATTTGATTAGTGCTTTAAATTATTTTAGACTTTATAAAGACAAGTTTTAGGTTCACAGCAAAACTGAGAAGATGTAATTTCCCCATCTACCCCCTGCTCTCATACATGAG
>NW_011450727.1:0-549 GCF_000754665.1 Bison bison bison | reverse complement strand
GGGGTGTGATGGGTGCTGGCCTGGCGGGGTGGTCTGTCCCCAGTCCTGGGGGTGTGATGGGTGCTGGCCTGGCGGGGTGGTCTGTCCCCAGTCCTGGGGGTGTGATGGGTGCTGGCCTGGCGGGGTGGTCTGTCCCCAGTCCTGGGGGTGTGATGGGTGCTGGCCTGGCGGGGTGGTCTGTCCCCAGTCCTGGGGGTGTGATGGGTGCTGGCCTGGCGGGGTGGTCTGTCCCCAGTCCTGGGGGTGTGATGGGTGCTGGCCTGGCGGGGTGGTCTGTCCCCAGTCCTGGGGGTGTGATGGGTGCTGGCCTGGCGGGGTGGTCTGTCCCCAGTCCTGGGGGTGTGATGGGTGCTGGCCTGGCGGGGTGGTCTGTCCCCAGTCCTGGGGGTGTGATGGGTGCTGGCCTGGCGGGGTGGTCTGTCCCCAGTCCTGGGGGTGTGATGGGTGCTGGCCTGGCGGGGTGGTCTGTCCCCAGTCCTGGGGGTGTGATGGGTGCTGGCCTGGCGGGGTGGTCTGTCCCCAGTCCTGGGGGTGTGATGGGTGCTGGCC
>NW_011450726.1:0-549 GCF_000754665.1 Bison bison bison | reverse complement strand
CCCCATGGACTGTAGCCCGCCAGGCTCCTCTGTCCATGGGATTCTCTAGACAAAAATACTGGAGTGGGTTGCCATTTCCTCCTCCAGAGGACTTCCCAAATGTACATAAAGGAGACTTCATTAATTACATGTAGCTGTCCAGTTTTCCCAGCACCACTTATATTCTTATAGCAACAATATAAATTTGTTATATTGTTATAACAATATATATTTTGTTATATTGTTATATAAATATGTTTATCCATCACAATCTGAATTATTCCACTTCAAAGTTTGATTAATGAGTTCAAATGGTCTATTTAGATTATAGAGAAAATTATTTCATTGTCTTGGATTCCTACATTTTAGATAGCAAGTAGTGAGACCTAAATATATCAAGCAATTCATCTAAAAATGTACTTGATTCAAAATTTGAACAGTGATTCCTGAAACTTCAGTTAATAGTAATAATAACCCTTATTATTACTTGCTAGTCAACTCATGCAAAGAGTTGACTCATTGGAAAAGACTGATGGTGGGAGGGATTGGGGGCAGGAGAAGAAGGGGATG
>NW_011450725.1:4787-5614 GCF_000754665.1 Bison bison bison | reverse complement strand
ATCAGTCACGTGGTTAGTGCATGATCAACCACGTGATCAGTGCATGATAGCCACTTCATAAGTGCATGATCATTTACATGATCAGTGCATGTGCAGTCACGTGATCAGTGTATGATCATCCACGTGATCAGTGCATGATAGCCACGTGATCAGTGCATGATCAGTCACGTGGTTAGTGCATGATCAGCCACGTGATCAGTGCATGATAGCCACATTATCATTGCCTTCAATTACGTGATCAGTGCATGTGCAGTCACATGATTAGTGCATGGGCAGTCAAGTGATCAGTGCATGATAGCCACGTGATCAGTGCATGATCAGCTACGTGATCAGTGCATGATAGCCAAGTGATCAGTGCATACAGTTACGTGATCAGTGTATGATCATCCACGTGATAAGTGCCTGCACAGTCAAGTGATCAGTCAATGATAGCCATGTGATCAGTGCATGATCTGTCACGTGATCAGTGTATGATCAGCCAGGTGAACTGTGTGGGCTGAGTCACGGGTAGAGGGCCTACTGAGCTGCGTTATTCCTATCTGCTTAGCCGCTTGACAATTGCCAGCTGAGCTGAGTGATTCCTGCCTGCTCATTTGCTTGATAATTGCCAGGTGTGCTTCGTGATTCCTGGCTGCTCATCTACTGGATTATTGCCAGCTGAGCTGCTTGATGCCTGCCTGCTCATCTGCTTGACAATTGTGAGCTGAGCCGTGTGATTCCTACCTTCTCAGCTGCTTGATTATTGACAGCTCAGCAGCATGATTCATCACAGCTGATGTCCATGATTATTGCCTACTGATTGCGTGATTCATGACTGCTCAGCTCTT
>NW_011450725.1:0-1179 GCF_000754665.1 Bison bison bison | reverse complement strand
GTGATCCGTGCATGATCAGCCATGATAACTGTGCCTGAACAGCCACATGATCAGTGCATGTCATTCACGTGATCAGTGCATGCACAGTAAGGTTATCAGTGCATGATAGCTACTCGATCAGTGCATGATGTGTCACGTGATCAGTGCATACGCAGTCACGTTATCAGTGCATGATAGCTTCGGGATCAGTGCTTGATCAGCCACGTGATCAGAGCATGATAGCCATGTTATAAGTGCATGATCAGCCACGTGATCAGTGCATTATAGCTAGGGGATCAGTGCATGAGAGCCACATGATCAGTGCATGATCAGTTACGTGAGCAGTGTATAATCAGCCACGTGATCAGTGCATAATAGCCACATGATCAGTGCATGGTCAGTGATGTGGTCAGTGCATGGGCAGTCACGTGATCAGTGCATGATAGCTACATGATCAGTGCATGATCAGTCACATGATCAGTGCATGATCGAACACGTGATCAGTGCATGATAGCCACGTGACCAGTGCATGATCAGCCAGATGATCTGTGCATGATCAGCCATGTGATCAGTGCATGATAGCCACGTTATCAGTGCATACAGTTACGTGATCAGTGCATGCGCAGTCACCTGATCAGTGCATGATAGCCAAATGATCAGTGCATGATCAGTCACGTGGTCAGTGCATGATAGCCACGTGATCAGTGCAAGATTAGTCACGTGATCACTGCATGCGCTGTCAGGTTATTAGTGAATGATAGCTACGAGATCAGTGCATGATCAGTCACGTGGTTCGTGCATGATCATTCACATGATCAGTGCATGATAGCCCCTTTATAAGTGCATGATCTTTTACATGATCAGTGCCTGCGCAGTCACGTGATCAGTGTATGATCATCCACGTGATCAGGGCATAATAGCCACGTGATCAGCACGTGAGCAGTGACTTGATCAGGGCCATTCTGACATGAGATCACTGCATGCTCAGTCACGTGAAAAGTTCATGATCAGCAACGTGATTAGTGCATGATGGGTCAAGTGATCAGTGCATGATCAGCCACGTGATCAGTGCATGATATCTACGTGATCAGTGCATGATCAGTCCCATGATCAGTGCGTGATCAGCTACGTGATCAGTGCATGATAGCCACGTGATCAGTGCATGATCAGCTACATGATCAGTGCATGATAGCCACGTGA
>NW_011450724.1:0-549 GCF_000754665.1 Bison bison bison | reverse complement strand
TGAAATGAAGAAAGTGTAATGAGAGATGCAGTTTCTAAATAAAGACTACTTAATGAGATGCAGGAAGAAAATGAGAGTGGAGGTGAGGTGTGAAATTAGATACAGTGGTTAGGGTGTATTTGCTGGCAAAACTGAAAGTCTGGATTGTCCTCAATTTTCCACTTGTTCTGTACCTATACTCAGACCATTGGGAAAAATCACACAATTTGGCAGATAGGTACATTTCAGGTTTATAGTAACAAATTTCAATGAAAATACTCAGAGAAAATGGTAAGAAAGCATTATATATAGAAACATAGCATGCAGCAAGAGCAGGGCTTGAATAAAATGCTTGTAGTCTTACATACTTATATTAGAAGAGAAGAAAGGCTGAAAATTATTGTTTCTAATTTAAGAAGCCAGAAAAAGAGTAAACTCAAGATAATAAACATAAGAATATAAATCAATGAAATAGAAGACAAAAATACATTTAAAGAAAGATTCAGTTCAGTTCAGTTGCCTAGTTGTGTCCAACTCTTTGCGACCCCATGAATCTCAGCACGCCAGGCC
>NW_011450723.1:0-549 GCF_000754665.1 Bison bison bison | reverse complement strand
TGGGGGGGGGCGGCGGGAGGTGGAGGCAGAGGCCAGGGCAGCCGGTGCCGCTGCCTCCTTACGGTCACTGACTTCCTGGCCACTCACCCCCGTGAGCCTTAGAAGCTGGCCCCACGGGGCCTGGCCTGCACTGGTGTCGCGTACAGACTTCTGTCTGCATTCACAACATGCATATTTGTTTATGTATATTGATATCTTTCACATACAGGACACGTAAACACTTCTGTTTTACGTGAATACTCTTCCGTATCAGATAGAGACAAGGACAGAGGCGCTCCTGCTGAAGTCACAGCTTCTGACCTGAGTTAGCTCTTCAGGGAGGTGACCGTCCCCGCAGGACAGGGCTCTGTGCTCTCAGTGATTCCTCCAGATTCGGTTTTGAGCCACTGGGAGGGGAACTCGGTGCAGTTGGGTACGTGTGGTCGATGTCCTCGGGCACGTCCGTCCCCCGGCAGTGACAGGATCCCCGCAGGGCTGTGCTGCTGGACAGGGAGACGCGCCCAGGGAGGCTGGGCCGTGCTGGCCTGGGGCTGTGTCCCCTTGGAGGGA
>NW_011450722.1:0-549 GCF_000754665.1 Bison bison bison | reverse complement strand
TTTGGGTGAACTCCGGGAGTTGGTGATGGACAGGGAGGCCTGGTGTGCTGCAATTCATGGGGTTGCAAATAGTTGGACACAACTGAGTGACTGAACTGAACTGAACTGAACCACCCCTATAGATGAAGAAAGTAAACACAGACACAAAATAACACTGACATTACTACTGAGGGGAATGGTCAAGCAGGGAATTAGAAGTCCATTTATCAAGTTCTTATGAAGTACCACTCCCACCCCCAGCAGTGTCTCCAGCACTGTTGACCAGGAGAAAATAGGGCGGGTACAAGCCAATTCTACTGAAATTCTTTCCCTAGGGAATGAAAATGATAATCCCTGGAACCCATGAGTCCCTAAAACACAATTTCAAAGCCATCAACTCAACATAAATGGCTTTAAGGCCACTAAGGAAATAAAAACAGCAATGGCTGCTAACCTTCATTGAACTCATGCCACTGCCCCTATTTTACAGGCGAGAAAACAGGTGCAGAGGTCCATCGCTTTGCCCAAGATCAAACAAGGAGGGAGCAGGAAAGCCAGAACCCACGGCCC
>NW_011450721.1:0-549 GCF_000754665.1 Bison bison bison | reverse complement strand
GGAAGGTTACTTGTCTAGTAAGAGTGCAAGCATTACAATTGGCTGATAAAACCCAACTGGAATTGGTTACAAAAGGTCATCTAAACAGATACATTTTAGGGTAGGGCTTTTTAAACTGCAAAATGTCTATAGATAGTAAAATAATCCTAGTGTGATACAGCAGCATTTCAAAAGTCTTAAGAGTCTGTTTAATGTAAAAGAGATTAAATTAACTCATGCTGAAAAGGTGATTAAATACACACTAATCTATCACTGAAAACTCAACAAGTAAGAACTTCAGTCTGTTACATTTCAATAGTGATTTTTTTTGCAGTCACTGAAATACATTTGGATCAAAAAGGAGGTATGGTAATCTGTGACCGTCACAGTTGTTAGGGTACTGCTGGATCCTGTTTACAGCTTCCAAAAGAGTTTTTTATTTTTTTATTTTGTTCCAGTAAGTGCTGCTTGGAACAAAATGACACTTATCCTTGGGAAATTTTAATATTTTGTTGTTGCTGTGACTTCTGTAAGTAATTCAGCTAAAGCTATAAAGTGTTGGTGGAAACG
>NW_011450720.1:0-549 GCF_000754665.1 Bison bison bison | reverse complement strand
GGGAAGATGCCCTTTACACATGATAGTGAATATATGTTGGTGCTACTTTCTCCATTCGTCTCACTCTCTCCCTCCCCCACTGTGTCTGCAAGTCCATTCTCTACATCTGTGTCTCCATTCCTTCCCTGAAAATAGGGTCATCAATTTTTATAGATTCCATGAAAGAACGAATTTGAGTCAGTTCTGGTGAAGTGGATGAACCCAGAGCCTGTTTCACAGAGTGAAGTAAGTCAGAAAGAGAGGCACTATAGTTTATGTAAAGTCAGTGACACATGAAAGACAAGAGGCCCATTCCTATATTTTGAGATAATACATGAGGCAGGATGAGAATTATCCCTTACACAGTTAGCCCAATAGAGACCTGTCTAGGAACCTAACGGGGACTTCCCTAATCACCAGCATAATTAATGCAAAATCCACTGTGGCAGATTCATGTTGATGTATGGCAAAACCCATACAATATTGTAAAGTAATTAGCCTCCAATTAAAAGAAAAAAATATATATATAATAAAAAAATAAATAAATAAAAATTAAAAAAAAAAACCTTT
>NW_011450719.1:0-549 GCF_000754665.1 Bison bison bison | reverse complement strand
CCTACCAGGCTCCTCTGTCCATGGGATTTTCCAGGCAAGAGTACTGGAGTGGGGTGCCATTGCCTTCTAATAATTCAGAGACGAAGTCAAAAGAAAAAGAGAAAGTGGCAGATTCTGCTTCTTAGTCCCAGGCAACATGTGTAACTGACGTGGCATAGATTGTATTATGATTGTCTTAATTTAACAGCATGGCAGCTTCAGAGTATTTGATCAGACTCATGTTTTTTAAATTAGTGTAGTACTGCACAGTCTCTCAAATTTGTCAAGTGCACAGACCTAGGTGTCAAGAGACCTGAAAATTTTATTTGACTCTTTCACAATGTTCTGTGGAACAATTTAACCTTTCTGACTCTAAGTCTTAAAATTTGGTGGGTTTCACTCAGAAATCAATTTGGAAAGATTTAGCAAGAAACTTGAGACTGTTTATATCTTTTGCTCCAATAATTACATATTTGAAAAACTGTTTTAAGGACTTAATCCTAAACAGCACAACATGTTTAGGTACAAAGATATTTGTTATAGTATAATTAACAGCAGAAAGAAGACAAT
>NW_011450718.1:0-549 GCF_000754665.1 Bison bison bison | reverse complement strand
TACAGTGGAATCCTTAAGAGGTCGGTGCAACTGCAGATCTTTCTGCAGTGCTTATATAATTGTAGGGATGCTGGTACCAGTCAGGATTTCCACTTGGGCACCACCACCCACATGTTGCAAAGAGTCGACACCACTCCAGAAAATAATAGGCATTTTTTCTTTTTTAGTACGAAACACCTTTGCTGTTCAACAGGTTAAATGAAAGTGCCTCTCAGCACCTAGAAATGCAAGCAAAGGAAGGAACAACAGTCGTTTCCAAAGCAAGCCCAAGTGCCGAGGAAAGGTCGAGCCTGCCCTTCTGTCTTCTCTTTGCTGAGATTCAGGGGTCTGTCTCGTCAGAGGCGTGTCCTTCAGGGGTTTCACTGGGTGCCCTCAGGCACCCACTGCCTCTGCTCGAGGCGACAGTCATACCAGGAGCCCAGGGTCTTATGAGACACTGAAGTCGGGGGCTGGCAGGCTGGGGAAGGAGCGTTGGAGCTGTGTACTTGCTGCGTGCGGGCTTCGTGTCCACCGGGTCTCATCCCTTCATGAAATCGTTCCGGTAGACTG
>NW_011450717.1:0-549 GCF_000754665.1 Bison bison bison | reverse complement strand
TTTTTTTTTTTTTTTAATTTCAGAACCAGAAAATACAGTTTGCAGTGTGATTTAAGATGGACAGAGACCTTGTTGTAATCAATAACATCTGTGATGTTTGCAAAAACTCTTTTTGAAACCATAGGAGGTGACTTATTGAAGTGAAAGAAATCTTTACATTTAAAAATGAGACGTCTGTGGATTATTTTGAAAAGATAGGCTTATGATCTGATTCTGCTGTGAGCCAACTGGCTATGTGACTTTGGGTGGAGTCTGAGCATCAGATTTTTCTCTGGTGTAATGAAAATGGTGGTGTTACCTTATTGACTTCCCGGGCTTATGACAATTATCAAAAGAGAGATATGAGAGGGACCCAACAGATATCAGCCAGTTTTTAAAAACGATAGGCAGATTGTTCTCTGTAGGGGGACTCATGAAGTCTGTTAGAATTTTCTGTGTGTCAATGTGTGTGTTTGTATATGCATATACTTTAGTCCCTATATCAGATCAGATCAGTCGCTCAGTCGTGTCCAACTCTTCGCGACCCCATGAATCGCAGCACGCCAGGCC
>NW_011450716.1:0-549 GCF_000754665.1 Bison bison bison | reverse complement strand
TTGGATGCAATCTCAAAAATGACAGAATGATCTCTGTTCATTTCCAAGGCAAACCATTCAATATCACAGTAATCCAAGTCTATGCCCTGACAAATAATGCTGAAGAAGCTGAAGCTGAACATTTCAATATATATAATATACAATAAAAATACTCTTTGGGATTTGTTTACATATTCTTAGGTATGCCCAGTACCTGGCATATAACCACAAAAAATTAAAAAAGAATTCCTAATAACTTTAGATCACAATATGGTAATTCTTTTCCTAGGATTGTTCTAGGATTTCCTGCAGTATCAAATTTTACACTTTCACCCAAACAAAGCATCCCATTCTCCCTGCCTCTCTCACATGTGATGGATCTCTTCAAGAATAGAGTGAGAGTCAGATGTAAAAACAAACTTATGGGTACCAGGGGGGAAAGCGAGGGGAAGTAGGAGGGATAAACTGGGAGACTGGGACTGATGTACACTACTATGTATAAAATAGAGAACTAATAAGAACCTACTGTATAGTATAGGGAACTCTATTCAATACACTGTATGACCTATA
>NW_011450715.1:0-549 GCF_000754665.1 Bison bison bison | reverse complement strand
GTTTGGGGGGCGGGGGTGGGGGACACTTCTTTTTTCCTTTCATGTTTTGGGTCAGCCTGCCCTTACGCCTCAAGGATGTATTTTCCTTTGCTTGCCAAATAAAGCTGAGCTGTAACATGGGGCCATCCCTTGCTTCAAATTTTTGTGGCAACTGAGGAAATTAAACAGGGCTGTAACACTGATCCATCAGTTGCTTCAACTTTTTGCTGCAGCTGACAGAACCCAGGAAATTACAAACTCCCCCAACAGTCCTGGGAAAACCAGGACATTATTTGCTTTATGACAGGCCTCTTAAAATTCCAACTAGGAATCAACTTACCGTGAGTCTTTTTTGCATGAAGACTATGTTTTATGCCTACTTTTAGTTGCATCCCCACAAAGACCCCTAGGACTAGGGCTAATAATTAGGAGAACTACAGCAATACCTTCATATAAGTTCAGTTGCAAAGTCGTGTCCAACTCTTTGTGATCCCATGAAGTGTAGCATGCCAGGCCTCCCTGTCCATCACCAACTCCCAGAGTCCACCCAAACCCATGTCCATTGAGTTG
>NW_011450714.1:0-549 GCF_000754665.1 Bison bison bison | reverse complement strand
TTTTATTCCAAAAAGCAAGCATCTTTATTTTCATGGCTGCAGTCACTGTCCACAGTGATTTTGGAGCCCAAGAAAATAAATTCTGTCATTGTTTCCATTGTTTCTCCATCTGTTTTCCATGAAGTGATGAGACTGGATGCTATGATCTTCGGTTTTTGAATGTTGAGTTTTAAGCCAGTTTTTTCACTCTGCTCTTTCACAGCTTCATCAAGAGGCTCTTTAGTTCCTTTCACTTTTTGCCACAAGGGTGGTGTTACCTGCATATCTGAGTTTATTGATATTTCTCCTAGCAGTCTTGATTTCAGGTTGAGCTTCATCCAGCCTGGCATTTCACATGGTAAGTTAAATAAGCAGGGTGACAATATACAGCCTTGACATACTCCTTTCCCAATTTTGAAGCAGTTCGTTGTTCTATGTAACGTTCTAACTCTTGCTTTTTGACCTGCATGCAGGTTTCTCAGGAGGCAGGTAAAGTGCTTTGGTATTCCCATTTCTTTAAGAATTTCCCCCAGTTTGTTGTGATCCACATGGGCTTCCCTCATATCTCTC
>NW_011450713.1:0-549 GCF_000754665.1 Bison bison bison | reverse complement strand
CCCTTTGAATCACTTCCTTTCTGAAGGCTACCATCCTCCCCACCACCACCACCACCACCCCAACACACACATACACAGAGCTCTGATTTCATATTAACCAACATAAATTATTTCTTACAGTCACCTTTCAAACCAGCCACAACATTTTCATTCTGGTTTTCTTGCATCAAGAGCATAACAGAAGGAAAACATTTTCACTTTTTAATAGATGAACTGATACTACTTTTATTGCTATACTAATTCAGTTGAAAAGACTTGAGACGAAATGCAAAATCACCACCTTCCAGGCAGTGACTGAGAAGCAGTGTAACCTGGTGTTTACTGTGGTGTAAGACTGCCTCTATTCCAATCCCAGCTCGGCCACTTTCTAGTCCTGACTTCAGGCAAGTTACCCAATAGCTCTGTGCCTCTATTTTCTCATCTGTGAAATGCGAGTAAGCTGATACAGAATCAAATGAATGAATACAAGTAAAGCAATGAAAGATGCCTAACACGTGCTGCTGCTGCTGCTGCTGCTGCTGCTGCTGCTGCTGCTGCTGCTAAGTCACT
>NW_011450712.1:0-549 GCF_000754665.1 Bison bison bison | reverse complement strand
GCAGACCTGGCTAACAGTGTATATTTGTAACCCCGGATGGACCAGAAAGTGACTGTATTTTGCTTCCGGGTTGTTGTGGTTGTGGCTATTGTGTTTCACCATGGACACCTTGAGCAGCTACATTCTGTACCCAGATCTTAGTTTTGTTAGTGCTCCCTCCTCCCTTTGTTCTACCCCTGTCCCCCACACGCCATCCCCCCACCCCAGCTCTTGTCCTTTATACTATAGTGAGGCTGTCATGGACCCTGTCTTCCACATGTTATTATATCCAGAGTAAAGTCTTATGTTCTATTGAATTTTTCATTCAAGTCAGATGGATATGGTGGGAGAATTCATGTGTCAACTTGCCTGGGGCACAAAGTGCCAAGATACTTGGTCAAGATTATTCTGGGTGTGTCTGTAAATATGTTTTTGGATGAGATTAACATTTGAGTCAATAGACTGAGTAAAGCAGGATTGCCTTTCCTAGTGTGGGGGACCCTTCCCCAATCACTTGATGGCCTGAATAGAATAAAAGGTGGAACTGAAAGGTTGTTGTTGAATCACGCG
>NW_011450711.1:0-549 GCF_000754665.1 Bison bison bison | reverse complement strand
GATGAGGATGAAGTGGGAACCACAGGTGCTCAGGGCCTTGGCAGCAGCTCCCTCAGCTTTAATCCTTAGCACAGCTTTCAGGATAAAAGAGTAGGAGAGAATGATAAGGATGAGGTCAGAGCCCAGTAGGGTCCAGCCTGCCACAAACTGGTAGAGCCGATTGAAGGTGATGTCATCACAGGAGAGTTTGGACACAGACAGGTTAGTGCAGATGCAGTTCTTGATGATGTTCTCCGCACAGTATCTCAGTCGGGAAGAAAGTATGGGGATAGGCATAGTAAGAAGGCCATTCCGGGCCACAACAAAAATGGCAGCCCTAGCTACAAATTGGTCAGTGATAATGGACGGGTACCTTAATGGGTGGCAGATGGCCACATAGCGGTCATAGGCCATGACCATGAATGTACAGGACTCCATGGTCAGGAAGCTATTCATGATAAACATCTGGAAGAAGCAGCCTGAGAAACTGATGGCTTTATTGTCAAACCAGAAGATGGCCAGGACCTTGGGGATGACAGTGAGGCAGAGCACCATGTCCAGCAGGGAGAG
>NW_011450710.1:0-549 GCF_000754665.1 Bison bison bison | reverse complement strand
GATGAGGATGAAGTGGGAACCACAGGTGCTCAGGGCCTTGGCAGCAGCTCCCTCAGCTTTAATCCTTAGCACAGCTTTCAGGATAAAAGAGTAGGAGAGAATGATAAGGATGAGGTCAGAGCCCAGTAGGGTCCAGCCTGCCACAAACTGGTAGAGCCGATTGAAGGTGGTGTCATCACAGGAGAGTTTGGACACAGACAGGTTAGTGCAGATGCAGTTCTTGATGATGTTCTCCGCACAGTATCTCAGTCGGGAAGAAAGTATGGGGATAGGCATAGTAAGAAGGCCATTCCGGGCCACAACAAAAATGGCAGCCCTAGCTACAAATTGGTCAGTGATAATGGACGGGTACCTTAATGGGTGGCAGATGGCCACATAGCGGTCATAGGCCATGACCATGAATGTACAGGACTCCATGGTCAGGAAGCTATTCATGATAAACATCTGGAAGAAGCAGCCTGAGAAACTGATGGCTTTATTGTCAAACCAGAAGATGGCCAGGACCTTGGGGATGACAGTGAGGCAGAGCACCATGTCCAGCAGGGAGAG
>NW_011450709.1:0-549 GCF_000754665.1 Bison bison bison | reverse complement strand
GGAAGAGAGTGTAAAGGTCCCAGTCACTAAAGATGGAGTGTCTGCAGGTGAAACTCAGCAAGACACAAAATTTTGGTCTGAATTATAAAAATTAGACAGTAGCTCCAAGGTCATACATTCATCCATGAACGAGGTGCCCTGGGAGTTTTCATCAACAGGTTGTGACATATTTCAGCATCTATCAACTGAACTGTCATTGAACAGAGTTAATGTCACTTCCAGGAATTCTGTGCCATCTGGAGAAATGTGACTGGGCTAAAAACAGGCATTTCTGAAGAAGGCCTTTTAGATTCCTCTTTTCACTATTCCTCCCAGAGTCCTCTTTGTAGACCAATCCAAGAATTGCAGGGTTCTTGGCACTGAGCTTCAGAGCTGGAAGTACTTTGAAAATGTCTCTGGCATAAAAAAGGGGCTTCCCAGGTGGCTCTGTGATAAAGAATCTGCCTGCCAAACAGGAGATGTGGGTACCATTCCTGGGTTGGGATAATTCCCAGGAGAAAGAAATGGCAACCCACTCCAGTCTTCTTGCCTGGGAAATCCCATGGACAG
>NW_011450708.1:0-549 GCF_000754665.1 Bison bison bison | reverse complement strand
TGAGACTGAGGTGAAAATACTGAGGAATAAAAACATCTGGTGGGATGCTGCACAGAAGATAAGCAAGTGAAAGCATGCTAACTGGCATAGCTTATTGGAGTGAGCCAGATGATAATTAGGAGGAGTGGAATGTCTTGGTAGAAAAAGGGTGGCCTCTTCTTTCTCTGGTGGTTCAGATGGTAAAGAATCTGCCTGCAATGCAGGAGACCTGGGTTTAATCCCTGGGTTGGAAAGATTCCCTGGAGAAGGGAATGGCTACCCACTCCATTCTTGCCTGGAGAATTCCAAGAACAAAGGAGGCTGGCGGGCAACAGTCCATGGGGTGGCAAAGAGTCAGATATGAAGAGCAACTAACACTTTCACACTCCGTTCACAATGTATACATATATTAAATAATTACACTGCACACTTTAAATACATTACAGCTTTATTTGTCAAATACACCTCAATAAAACTAACATGAGAGTGAGTGAGAAAAAGCAGAGAGGAAAGAGAGAGAAAGAAAACAAAAGTCTAGTGAAGTATTTATTTCTTCATCCTGCTTTACCT
>NW_011450707.1:0-549 GCF_000754665.1 Bison bison bison | reverse complement strand
TTAGGACAAGCCAGATTCAGTAACAGATACTACGAAGTCCCATTAATTTTACAAAACTAAGGTTTGCATTTTCATTCACAATCTACTCTGGTTGGCAAGACTGTGCTATCCAGGCTAATGGAGACTTCATAATCATAGAGCTACACCACCAGGAACACAAGGTAGTCTCAGTTGTGGGTAAAACATTAGTCATGGAAATCTTTAGGATAAAAGGTAGGATAAGTAAATCTAGAAAGCTCAAGAAATTCAGTAAGGCTGAAGCATACAATGTTGGAAAGAGAGGAGAAAGGCTAGAGGTAGACCAAGTGTGAAGGAAAGACCACGTCTTAACAATTTATGTCTGCCTATACCAAACAATTCAGTCCTTATCCTCAAATGAAATAGGCTACATGAAGCATTTAAGGATGGAGAAGATACAAAGTCAGACATGGTTCTATCTGTAGTGTGGAGAATAGATTAGAGATGGGAAATATTGATTATTGGGGCATTATGATGAAAGTTATATATATATAAGAGAGAGAGATACGATTTTATCCCTTATTATTATTC
>NW_011450706.1:0-549 GCF_000754665.1 Bison bison bison | reverse complement strand
TTTTTTTTTAATAAAGGAGAAACTTTCAGAATGCTTCTATGCTGATGGCAGTGATTCAGTACATACTGAAATTTTGATTAGAAGAATCAGGGGAGAATTGTGAGAGTTATCATTCTAAACAGGCATGGGTAAACAAGCTCTAGTGTCCAATTAAAGAGGTTGGCTGGTAAAAAGCATGGTTCATACACAGTAGCAGGAATGAAGGCAACCTCTATAGGCACTGATGGAAACAGGTAGGATGACTTGCTCTTGTAGGTTACATTCTAATTATATATAAAATTTAAATTAATGGAAAGAAAGATCATCATCTGACTGGAACAATAAGAGTAAAAACATTTCAAGAGAGAAGAGTAAAAAGTAGGACCACTTGGAAACAATAGGGACAATGTGAATTTTATCATTATGACTCTAAAATGAGACTTATTGGCATAACTGTGGATATTTCTCAGTTGTAATGTGTGTTAAAGCATAAATAGATAGAGTAGGACTGAGTCAGAATTGGATTTTTCCAGGTAGTATCCATGAAGTAAAAAAAAAAAACAAAATATT
>NW_011450705.1:0-549 GCF_000754665.1 Bison bison bison | reverse complement strand
TTTTTTGAAAGTACTGAAACATTTCACGGCTTTGGAAAGATTAGGAAGAAAGCATGCTGAGTAGTTAAAAATGACACAATCGGCAATTTTTACTGTGAACAGAGATGACTATTTTAGATTTATTTTATTTTAATAAAATAAGTAACAGAGTATTTGAAGGAACTTGGGTATGCTTTCATAGAAAAAGGGACCTTTCTACTTTGGCACTGATTATCCTCATAAAATAATGTTATATTCTCCAAATATACAAAGCATTTACCCTGTGGGAATAAGTACGAAATGTGATAGTAACTGACCTAAACTACAAAGATACTCTTTAATGCACTGTGGGAATATTTATTAGTGAATACCCATGTGGCCTGAAAGAGTTGATTGATGTCATTTGCTAAAGGGCCTAACTTGTTCCCAGAGAGCCATTCATAAACTGGTAGCATTTGGCGATTATTGAAAATAATCTTGAAAAAAGTAAAACTTGTAAGTGAGCTGATAAAGATTCAAGTCAGAAAAGGACCAGTCTGATTATAAAACACATTCTATCTGTACAGTAAT
>NW_011450704.1:0-549 GCF_000754665.1 Bison bison bison | reverse complement strand
TTGTTGAAGTATAGTTGATCTACAATACTGTGTTAGTTTCAGGTGTACAGCAAAGTGATTCCGTTATACACATACGTGTATCTATTCTTTTTCAGATGGTTTTCCCACGGAGGTTAATTGCATCCAAATCACTTATTTTTTAATCCAGTATTTCCACATCTGGGATTATTTTCCTTAAGAGCATAAGCAAAGAAATAATAAGTATGTGCTTGTGTATTTATTTCTTCACTAATCAGTTGGGAATAGCGTGAAGAAATCACAGAGGCAAATAAAGGTGAACATTCAAGGACATTCATCCCAATTTCATTCATAAGAGTGAAAGTTAGAACCAACCTGGATGCCCAGCAGGAGAGACCTGGTTAAATAATTACGCAGCAGCCATGTTGGCAGGGGAGAGAAGGAGTCCGGTGCTTTTGTTTCTTTGTTGTTTTTTGTTTCTTTGTTGTTTTTTGTTTCTTGCCACACCACAAGCCATTTGGGATCTTAGTTCCCTGCCCAGGGATTGAACCCGCGTCCCCTGCAGTAGAAGCAAAGAATCTTTTTTTTTTT
>NW_011450703.1:0-549 GCF_000754665.1 Bison bison bison | reverse complement strand
GTGGCCATGGGACTGGAAAAGGTCAGTTTTCATTCCAATCCCAAAGAAAGGCAATGCCAAAGAATACTCAAACTACTGCACAGTTCTCAAGAGCCTTCTCCAACATCACACTTCAAAAGCATCAATTCTTCAGATTTGTTTATATTCAGAGTATATTCAGTGTATATTCAAAGTATTCAGATTTCTTTATAGTCCAACTCTCCCATTCATACACGACTACTGGAAAAACCATAGCTTGACCAGATGGACATTTGTTGGCAAAGTAATGTCCCTGTTGTTTAAAATGCTGTCTAGGTTGGTCACAACTTTTCTTCCAAGGAGCAAACGTCATTTTATTTCATGGATGCAGTCACCAACTGAAGTGATTTTGGTGCCCCCCAAAATGAAGTCTCTCATTGTTTCCATTGATTCCCCATTTATTTGTCATGAAGTGATGGGACCAGATACTATGATCTTAGTTTTCTGAATGTTGAATTTTAAGCCAACTTTTTCACCCTCCTCTTCCACTTTCATCAAGAGGCTCTTTAGTTCTTTTTCTCTTTCTGCCAT
>NW_011450702.1:0-549 GCF_000754665.1 Bison bison bison | reverse complement strand
CAGCATCATCTTTTAGGATTTGAAATAGCTCACCTGGAATTCCATCACCTCCACTAGCTTTGTTCTTAGCTTACTGAATAACAGCAACAATATGCATGTGTTCAATCCTGGTGATGAGAGACAAATTTCTACTTGACAAATATGGATTGCTGGTTGTGAATATGACAATTCTAGTACTTTTTAATGACCCTCATCTTCTGTCCAGAAGTTACTTGAAAATATTGTTTGGAAAGGGTGATGTGTCTGTTAAGAATTTCCCCCAGATTCTTCTCTACTACCACATTTTGCTTTAAAAAGAATAAAGAGTTAAATATAAAACTGGGTACTTCAGGGGTGGGACAGCTAAGGTTAGATATATATAAAACTTGTCCATTTTGGAAAAATTGCCTTGTGTACATCCTCATTCAGAACACAGAAAGAAAAGAAGCATTTACTCTAATGGCATGACTTCTGAGGCCAAGTCATAAAAGGCATTGTTACTTCTCTGTCTTGGATCACTGGAGAAGGCAACTGCTATATCACTAGTCTGTGTGTGTGTGTGTGTGTGTG
>NW_011450701.1:0-549 GCF_000754665.1 Bison bison bison | reverse complement strand
TGACACGTGACTGTTCTTTTGGTCCCCAGGTGGTAATAGGCATTAGACTAGACTGACTCCTCTGAAAGTATAGAGACTGGTTGTCAAGAAACACTTCCTGTTCTGATGCCCCCTTTACCTGCCATATTCCACCTTTGTTTCTACCTCTTGCCCATTTTTCAAAGAATGTTTACATTAGAATGAACTATATTATTTCTCTGTTTTGGATGTACATGTATTTATGAGGTATTCTGAATCCCTTGGAGGAAAGACATGCCACCGTTCTTGGTGTTCAAATACAAAAACCCTTAGAGGTAAAAAACTCTGAGTTGCTGTTAAGGGTGGCAACTTGAGATGTCTACAGGGAACAGCAACGTAACATAAATGAGAAGCCATCCAGACTAACTGTGGCGTCCTGAAGGGAGCTTGCCTTGCCCGAAGTGGGGAGTTGCTACTCAGCTTCCGCCAGTTGCTGCTGGGTGGAAGGGGAGCCCAGTACAGTCAGACCTTTCAGATTTTCCGAAGAAGCTAGCAATCTTCATTATGGCATATCTCCTGGTCTTTAAGTGT
>NW_011450700.1:0-549 GCF_000754665.1 Bison bison bison | reverse complement strand
CGGTCCCCTATTAAAAAGACCAAAATAAAAATAGTAATAATACCAAATATTGGCATGGATGTGAAGAAAACTGGATCTCTCATATATTGCTAGTGGAAATGTAGAGGACTTCACTCTTCTGGAAAATAGTTTGGCAATTTCTGGTAAAACTAAACACACAATAACCATTTGACCCATTAATTGCACTCTTGGACATTTATCCCAAAGAAATGAAAATTTATGTTTATGCAAAAACTTCTGCATGAATGCTTATAGAAGCTTTAACCCTAATAGCCAAGTACTGGAAACAACCCACGTATCCTTCAGTGAGTGAAGAGTTCTACAAATTTGGTATATCCAAACAATAATACTGCTCAGCAAATAAAAAGAATGAATACATGCAACTTGGATGGACCTCAAGGGCATACTCAATTCAAAACAAAAAAGAAGCTTAAAATGTTACATACTAGTTGATTCCTACAATGATAAAGATATAAAGATGAAAAATAGATTAGTGGTTGCTTGGTGATAGGGACAAGGGGTGAGTCAGGAGCACAACAGAATGCTTTT
>NW_011450699.1:0-549 GCF_000754665.1 Bison bison bison | reverse complement strand
TAATTATTCTCCAGATTTTTCTGCAACTTTTTTTACAGGGTTTTGATTGGTAGGAATCAATGTAACTTTAAAAATCTGTTGGTCAATCACTGTAGAGTTAGTTGTGTTTTTAGGGACTAATTTTACAATGAAGATAATTAGATACTAACTATTATGGCTTAGATTATTTTTTCATGTTTATTACTAGATACAAGAGCCTGCAATTTATTTTAGTGAGTACATTTACAGAATAAAAATAGTTCATAAATGTCCCAATATTGATACCTCAGTATGTATCATAATCTAATTTATCTAAAACATAATTCTAGAAACTTTAGCTGTAGTTATTTTCCTCACATTTAATTTGGTATTGGTTGCTATATATACATAATTTTATATCATTGTGTCATAAAACTAAAAGGATTTTTTAATTGAAGTATGGTTGATTTACACTGTTGTGTTAATTACTGCTGTACAGCAGAGTCATTCAAGTCATACATATGTGTGTATATATATATATATATTTGAATATTGTTCTCCTTATGGCTTATCACAGGATGTTGACTATAG
>NW_011450698.1:0-549 GCF_000754665.1 Bison bison bison | reverse complement strand
AGCCACAAGGGAAGCCCGAGAATATTGGAGTGTATAGCCCATCCCTCCTCCAGTGGATCTTCCTGACCCAGGAATTGAACCAGGGTCTCCTGCACTGCAGACAGATTCTTTACCAACTGAGCTATCAGGGAAGGATATGTAAGGAAATGATCAACATTAAATTTAAGAAACCAGTTACATCTGAGGGAGGGAAAAAAAAAATACAGTCAGAGAGGCTTTAATTGTATTTGTTAAATCTTATTTCTTAAGCTGATTGGTGATTACATTCATTATATTTTTTTTGTGCATGCCTAAAATACTTTATTTTATAAACCTCATTTTTGACAAAAATAGCTAGGAACAAATGTAACTAAGGTGAAAGACTAGTACACTGCAAGCAATAAAGCATTATTGAAAGACATTTAAGACCTAAATAACAATAACAATAAAAGAAATTTAACCAGAATTTGAAATCTGCCTATGAAGAAACACACACAGAAACACACACACACACATACACACATACACACACACACACACACACACACACACCCTGCAGATTCAAAGAGT
>NW_011450697.1:0-549 GCF_000754665.1 Bison bison bison | reverse complement strand
TGAGTAGGCAGGTATCACTCAGCTCAGCTGGCAATTATCAAGCAGATGAGCAGGCAGGAATCACGAAACTCAGCTGGCAATTATCAAGCAAGTGAGCAGGTAGGAATCAAGCAGCTCAGCTGCCAGTTATCAAGCACATGAGCAGGCAGGAATCACTCAGCTCAGCTGGCAATTATCAAGCAGATGAGCAGGCAGGAATCAAGCAGCTCAGCTGGCAATTATCAAGCAAGTGAGCAGGTAGGAATCAAGCAGCTCAGCTGCCAGTTATCAAGCACATGAGCAGGCAGGAATCACTCAGCTCAGCTGGCAATTATCAAGCAGATGAGCAGGCAGGAATCAAGCAGCTCAGCTGGCAATTATCAAGCAAGTGAGCAGGTAGGAATCAAGCAGCTCAGCTGCCAGTTATCAAGCACATGAGCAGGCAGGAATCACTCAGCTCAGCTGGCAATTATCAAGCAGATGAGCAGGCAGGAATCAAGCAGCTCAGCTGGCAATTATCAAGCAAGTGAGCAGGTAGGAATCAAGCAGCTCAGCTGCCAGTTATCAAGC
>NW_011450696.1:0-549 GCF_000754665.1 Bison bison bison | reverse complement strand
CTGGAGGCCAGCAGTCCAAAACCAGTGTCACCGGGCTGAAACCAAGGTGTCGGCGGGACCACACACCCCGCTGGAGCTTCTAGGAGAAAAACTGGTCCTTGGCTTTTCCAGCTGCTGGAAGCTACTGGCCAGTGGCCGCTTCCTCCATCCTCACGGCCAGCGGCGTAGCATCTTCCAGTCCGTCTCGGTCCCATTTTCTCAGGCGCCTTGTATTTACTGACTCTCGCACCCCTCGGAGTCTGTACGTACTGTGTGCATTCCAGCCTCCTCTTCTTGTGAGGGCCTGTTCATCGTGGGTTAGTACCACCGTGAAAATCACAAAATGTTGTAGGTGGGTGTCTCAAGGCAAGTTTCGAAGGATTTTTCAAAATGATTATTATTGGTCTGGATTGATTAGGGGGATAAAAGAGTTGCAAAAGCAGGAGAGAGAGTAAATCGTGAACCTGTTATTCCACCGGAATTCCTAAAACGGGTGGTTGCCACAGGTAGCCAGGGGTCAGTGAATGTTTGTGAGCAGGGCGACAAGGTGAAGTAGGCGTCTGGGGAGGT
>NW_011450695.1:0-549 GCF_000754665.1 Bison bison bison | reverse complement strand
TATTCCATTCATTGACTCATTTTTCTCCCTTTATTTACTGATATTTTATATAGACTACAACAATTGTAAATTTTTCTTTTTTACATAATTCCGTCTCTTCCCATTCCTTGGTTTCTTTGGAGACCTTTTATTTCTGTAAACATTAGCTGTGAAAAAATTCGTATGTCTCCAGAGACTTGATTTGATTTTGATTTTTGTAAAATTGAGTTATGTTAGGTGATCACCACATCATTTTCATCCTGTATATGTTCTCCTGCAAATAATCACTGATGTAGAATCTCTGTGACCTTTCAAGTTCAAAGGACAATATCCATACACTTGATACTGACCTAAAACTTAAGTGAAAAGAAAACTGCAAATTTGCTAAGTAAAGCTTATGCACCTTCTGGTCCTCCAAGGACTATAAATTCTGATGTCATTCATTGGTCAAGTGTGAGCTCTAAGCTAACTCTCCAATAAACCTTGATCTTATTAACCACTTGTTCTGAGGTTAATAAATGTTTTACCTAATATTGTGCTTTCTTTCAAAATTACTAGTTTTTCAAAACT
>NW_011450694.1:0-549 GCF_000754665.1 Bison bison bison | reverse complement strand
TTTTAGCTTCTTCTGTTTGCTGGTTTCTTCAGTGTCTAATTCTGCCCTGACACTAGGGGGCGATGGTGGTCACTTTTTAAAGTTCACTTGTTCAGTCGTGCTGTGGGGAGAGAAGAACACTTCAAACAAATATCACTGGCTTGTGTGGGGAGTGCTCACAGTGTTTCAGCTGCACTGGGCTTGCCCCCACACAATCATGTCATGTGTGCTTTCATGGTCTATACTTCTCAGGCTCTAGGTTGCTCTGCCGGGAACTGTCTGAGGTGGGCCCTGGGTTTCGTGCACTTCCCAGGTCTAAGTCCCTCAGGTTCAGGTTCTTGGGTACTCCACAAAGGCACAGACTCGGTTGGGCCTGCGTTTTGTGCCTTTCCCAGGTCTGAGCAGCTCAGCTGACCAAGTGCTTGGTGAGCACAGTTTCCCCCAGGTGGGGGGTGTGTCTTATCGCCTCCCCCATCCCAGCAGCTTGATTTTCTGTGTGTAGAACAGGTGCACCTTCTCAGGTGTGCCGTGTGTCTCTTCTGGTGGCTGATCTCCGGCTGCGACCCTCCC
>NW_011450693.1:0-549 GCF_000754665.1 Bison bison bison | reverse complement strand
CCCAGGATCATGACCAGTGGGAGTTCCTTTAGTTAGCCTGGGGCAGCCCCCAGGATCATGACCAGTGGGAGTTCCTTTAGTTAGCCTGGGGCAGCCCCCAGGATCATGACCAGTGGGAGTTCCTTTAGTTAGCCTGGGGCAGCCCCCAGGATCATGACCAGTGGGAGTTCCTTTAGTTAGCCTGGGGCAGCCCCCAGGATCATGACCAGTGGGAGTTCCTTTAGTTAGCCTGGGGCAGCCCCCAGGATCATGACCAGTGGGAGTTCCTTTAGTTAGCCTGGGGCAGCCCCCAGGATCATGACCAGTGGGAGTTCCTTTAGTTAGCCTGGGGCAGCCCCCAGGATCATGACCAGTGGGAGTTCCTTTAGTTAGCCTGGGGCAGCCCCCAGGATCATGACCAGTGGGAGTTCCTTTAGTTAGCCTGGGGCAGCCCCCAGGATCATGACCAGTGGGAGTTCCTTTAGTTAGCCTGGGGCAGCCCCCAGGATCATGACCAGTGGGAGTTCCTTTAGTTAGCCTGGGGCAGCCCCCAGGATCATGACCAGTGGG
>NW_011450692.1:0-549 GCF_000754665.1 Bison bison bison | reverse complement strand
GCTTGACTCCCTTTTTGCAACTCAAGAGGTTACCCAAGATGTTAGTCGCAACTGGAGAGGAACCCCAAGTATCCCATCTCAACTCGAGATGAGGCCCAATTCTCCTGACCCTGACAACTGAGGTGCCCCTCACAACTAGAAAGGAGGCCTGACTCCCCTGAGGCAACCAGAGCGGTTCCCTGAGACCCCTGTGGCAACTTGAGGGGAACCCCGAAATATCCATTGCAACTCAAGAGGAACCCTGAGTTTCCGGCCTCAATTCGAGATAAGGTCCAATTCCCGTGCAGTGACTCGAGAGGAATCCCGAATTCCCCATTGCAACATGAAAGGAGGCTTGACTCCCATTTTCCAACTGGAGATGTTCCCTGAGGAATCCTGACTCCCCCCTAGCTCCTCAAGAGAAGGAATGTCTCACCTATTGCTCCAAGAGGTTCTCCTAGTCTATGTCCTTATCACCAGTGCCAAAGAAGCTGAAGTTGACGAGTTCTATGAAGACCTAGAAGACCTCAAAGACCTCCTAGAACTAACACCAGAAAATATGTTCTATTC
>NW_011450691.1:0-549 GCF_000754665.1 Bison bison bison | reverse complement strand
GCTGGTAAACACTGGCTGAGGCAGCCAGCTACTGCTCAGTGCCAGGCACTGTGCTCTGTACTCGGGAGGAAAGAGACCTCAGAGAGCTTGAGCCTAAGGGAGTCAGTGGACCTGTAACCATTCCTCGCTCACAAGACCCCAGGCAAGTTAGGTGAACTTTGAGCCTCTGTTCGCTATCTACCTTCACAAAGGTGATGAGGATTACCTGAGCCAGAGCTGATGCTGGGGGTCTGCATCAAGCACATGAATGCTCAAGGTAGAAAAGTTATCACTCCTGTCTGACCATTCCTGCCTTGCAGTTCAGGAGACTGATCTTCTGGGTTTAAGGTGTCTTGCCAGATACCTGGTCCAAACATCCATGAAGTTAACTGACAGCATGGATTTCTGTGTATGTGTGTGTGTGTGTGTGTGTGTGTGTGTGTGTGTGTGTGTGCAAGGCACAGTGTAGGAAGAGATGCCAAGTGCCAATGAGTTTTGCAGAATTTGGTTGTTACAGGAACTCCAAACAGGGAGCCAGTGTGGAGGCTGGCACATTAGGAAAAGGCATCG
>NW_011450690.1:0-549 GCF_000754665.1 Bison bison bison | reverse complement strand
TCTTCATTTTTTAATGTTTTTAAAGTGCATTCATTTTAGAAAATTTGGATAATACTTTGTATGCTATTTTCATTTCAAAACCCACAGTCATCTGTGAAGAGTTAACTTGATAGTTATGTGTTCTTTATTTTTTGCACCTCAGAAAAATATAGGAGAATTTATTGAACAGTTATAATTGGAATTCTGAACTAGACTGCTTGATTCCAGGTAGACAAAGAATGTAACCACACAGTCCCTGCCATCAAGTGGGGAGGTAATTACTAGAGATGCCTAATACTACATACTCATGCAAAATGTATGGTGCTTGCTTTTATAATAAGTGAGCATTTAAAGATTACCTGAAATCCCACATCTCCAAGATGATTACTGTTACAGTACATTTTGATAAATACCCTTTTAGACATTTCTCTCTGCATATTTGTACATTTAATGAGAAGGATGCCTACAGTTTTACATAAAGGATAATATGATATGCAACTGCTTCATAATCTGCCCTTTTCACTCAGAACTCTCCCATTTCTTGTGACCACCTGTTGTATTATAAGGATA
>NW_011450689.1:0-550 GCF_000754665.1 Bison bison bison | reverse complement strand
TCCATCCACCTGGTCTTTTTTATTGGCTTTTGAGAGGCAAGCAGTCAGACCCCACTTTCGGTTACAATGTTGGTACCTTGAACTCAACCATGATGAGAGTATTTACACTGTGGAAATTAGCAAACACTACATATATGGCCTTTCTTTTCTTTTTTTCCTGAGAGAGCTAGTTTACCAGGTTCCACTGAAGCAAGTCCATCTCTACTTCTAAAGACAAATATAAGACAGGATACCTGCCCACAGGGGTATTATCTCATTTCTCCTAAAACAGAAACTGTATCCTATCTCTGTGAGGCCAAGTCCATATGAGGAAGCTGAGGCTTGCAGCTGACTTCTCCAAGGGGAAGAACACTGAATGGAGCCCCAAAATCATCTTGATCAGCATCTTAGTTCCACCCAGGTCTGACGTTATGGTACCAGATTTTTTCTGCCCCAGAGTCAGATGAAGCTAAGCAAGACGAGGGGGAAAAGTCAAATGGACTGTTTAACTTTTTAAATGATTTTGTTGTTTTTCTGTTTCTAAGTCCTGTCTGACTTTTTGTGACCCCAT
>NW_011450688.1:0-550 GCF_000754665.1 Bison bison bison | reverse complement strand
GAGCCACGTGGCAGAGCAGTTCTCCTGGGTTCCCTTACCCTACTGCTCTCCAGCCGGGTGCCCTTTCCCAATAAAATCTCTTGCTTTGTCAGCACACATGTCTCCTCGGACAATTCTTTCCGAATGTTAGACAAGAGCCCAGTTTCAGGCCCTGGAAGGGGTCCCCCTTCCTGCAACAGGTTCACTTACATGCAGATTATTATTATTATCTTTTACAGTACTATGCAATTCAAAGTTGGTTTAGTCTGGGGGTGTGGAATGTGAATACTACTGAGAAACTGTGTGTATAGTATAAGGAGGATTGACTATAAATGATATGTAAATTTCGACTGCACAGAGGGTCAGTGCTCTGTTCTGCCCTAAGTACTAGTTACGTATGGAGAAAAATATCCCATCACCTCTCACACCCATCCTTGTCCCCATGGCTTCCTCTGGTTCTCTGCCTCTCTCTACCTTTGACACTACTGCTACTGCTAAGTCACTTCAGTCGTGTCCAATTCTGTGTGACCCCATAGACGGCCCACCAGGCTCCCACCAAGCTCCCCCGTTC
>NW_011450687.1:0-550 GCF_000754665.1 Bison bison bison | reverse complement strand
GTATCTTCATGGTTCACTTTTGTTCCTCAATAATCTGGTCTTGGACTGTACTTGATTTATTCACAACTAATATCTTGCATTTCTATCTTTGTAACTCGGTCCCCTTTTAAACCTTCCAACACTCAGGGATCTCTGAGAAAGAGAATCCTCAGAAGTCAGGAAAAGTTGGAGCAGTTGAGCAGCTCTCATGGCTTCAGGAATTGTGGTGAACCTACAGGGGGAGGTGACCTGCCCCATTTGCCTGGAGCTTCTGACAGAACCCCTGAGCCTTGACTGTGGCCACAGCTTCCGCCAAGCCTGCATCACTGCAAACAACATGGTGTCCATGAATGACCAAGATGAGGACAGAAGGTACCCTATGTTCAGAATTAGTTATGAGCCTGGAAACCTAAGGCCTAATAGGCATGTGGCCAACATAGTACAGAGGCTCAGAGAGGTCAAGTTGAACGTAGAGGTGGAGCAAGAGAGAAATCTCTGTCTTCGCCATGGAGAGAAACTCATGCTCTTCTGTGAGGAGGACAGGGAAGTCATTTGCTGGCTTTGTGCACGG
>NW_011450686.1:0-550 GCF_000754665.1 Bison bison bison | reverse complement strand
TACTCGGATACTGGCTCAGATGCTCAGAGCCAAATTCTCAGCTCAACAGTGTCAGCCCTAGTGGCTTCCATACCTGTCCTCTCTTCTTACTAATGTATCCTTCTCTAACCATCTACAGTTAGTTAATTTCTTAATTTTGTCTTTCTGATTCTAATGTCTATCATCATGATTTAAAAATTGCATTTATTTATTTATCATTTTTTTCTGTGGCAAGTTACCTCAGATCATTTATGGAATATTGAGAGCTGGAAGAATTGACAGATGATTGGCCCACAGGAGATAAAATATGCCAGATCCTCATTATTTTCACCTGCACTATTACAATGGCTTCCAAACTGAGTTCTATATCTTACACCTCTATCTGATCCCCTCCAGTTTGTCTTCTTCTGTCCTGCAACATTATTCTTTCTAGAAACAAATCCTGATCAAGACGTCAGCTTGCTTTAAAATCAACAGCAGTTCCTCATTTCCCTGAGGATAACATTAAAAACCCTTAATGTGAATTGCAAACCACTTTGCAAACTTGCCACCTCTCATTTATTGCGCTTAT
>NW_011450685.1:0-550 GCF_000754665.1 Bison bison bison | reverse complement strand
GTAGATTTCAATATGAATTTGGGAAGTCATGTGTCCTTTGGCTAAAGAAAAAGGAAACACTGTAGGATATGTAGACTCAGGTTTGGATATTTGAATTTGCCTTGTAAGCAAAGAGAAGAAACTGAAGGACTTTAAATGAGAAAATAACACTGTCAAGTTTGTAATCTGGAAATAACTCGGTAGCTATATATAGACTGGATTCAGGAAGCGAAGGTAAAGGACTGTTATCCCACCATATATAAAACAGCTAGCTAGTGGGAAGCTGCTTTATAACACAGGAAGCTCAGCTTCAGGAAGGAGAAGAGATGTGCTAACTTAACCATCACATGAGGGACCACACTGGTAGGAAGCAGTCTGCTTAGGAGGCAGCAGTTGTGAATCCGGTTATGAGAATGGGGATGTTATTCTCATTGGTTACCCATTGAAAGAAGGTATTCATAGTACATGAATCATCATGCATCATAGGGAGAAATCTCTGTAGCCTGGAACCCAATTCTGTTTACCCCCCTACAAAACCTCTTTAAAATAGATTGTACAGGGACAGCCCTGG
>NW_011450684.1:0-550 GCF_000754665.1 Bison bison bison | reverse complement strand
TTTCTCCGTGGGAAAAAATTGAACTTTTCACAATAGATTTGCTGCATGCAGAGCCCAGAGCCAGCTTCTCCCCTGGGGAGGCCGGTGGCCACTGAGCCTCGAGCAGAGCGGTGCAGAGCAATCGTGGTGCAGAGCATCCAGGGGCCCAAAGAAGAGCAGAGTCTCTATCACCCGAGGCAGCTCGTTGCTTCCAAAGGCGTCCACCAGCACTCAGGGAGCAGTAGAGTCTGTGCTGTCCAAGGGGCCCCACCTGGCGCTGACATGCTCTCTGGAAGAGGCTGACGTCCCGGATGGTGACTAACAGTCAACTGTCCCCTGGAGTGTGAGAGTCTCAGCTGTGGAACCCATTGCAGACCATCTCCTGATTTCATGTGTTTGATGTGTTAGCCTAATTGCACATGTACCTGCTTAGTGCTTGCAGGACCAGATGACCACAACAGAGATGAACCACGCAGCTCTGTCACAAGACACTCACATGGTTAGGAGACAGGTCCACCGCAAGGGTAACCTGCGAGCAAAAGTGGACCCAACTTACACACACATGCGGATG
>NW_011450683.1:0-550 GCF_000754665.1 Bison bison bison | reverse complement strand
CACTCTGTATAATAGGCTCCAGTTTCATCCACTTCATTAGAACTAATTCAATGTATTCTTTTTAATGGCTGAGTAATACTCCATTGTGTATATGTACCTACAATGGCAAGCAGATTCTTTACCGCTGAGCCACTAGGGAAGCCTTGTGGTTTCATTAGAGTATATTGCTTTTTATAGAAGAGAATTGGAGGCAGTTTAGATGCCCATCCTTAATGTGGTAGATACACCCTAGGTGTACAGTGCGACGCATGAGAACCACAGCAGAGCGCCATTACATGCCTTTTGACCTCTACCTCCATAAGGGTTTGTGGGAAAAATTAACTTTTTCTTTTAGTACAAGCATAACTCATGCTAACTAGAGATACTTTCTAAAATCATAGAAAGAAAATGAGGGAAAAAGTCATTTTTAATCCTACCACTCAGATATGTATAACTACAAGTGACATTTAGATGTCTGTGCACAGAATTTTTTCCTATGCGATTATATCTACATAACTACCTAGTGCACTTAGTTTGAAGCCTGCTGTCACTCTACTTTGTCATCTTCTTT
>NW_011450682.1:0-550 GCF_000754665.1 Bison bison bison | reverse complement strand
TACCAGGCTCCTCCGTCAATGGGATTTTCCAGGCAGGAGTACTGGAGTGGGGTGCCATTGCCTTCTCCAGTATATTACTAGTAAAAGCAATAGGAACTTTAATTCAAGTCAGGGGAGGAGCCTGGAGTTCTGCCTCCAGGTCCTGCCCTTTTCCACCTTGTGGCATCTAAGTAGCATGGTTTGAAAACTGTTTTGCAAGCAATGATCTATGAAGTTGCTGGAGTTGCCCATTTCATTTTATCCTTCTTTCTGTATCTTGAAATAGTAATTCCCAGAAAACATCTGGCCTCAGTGGAATGGTAGTAAATACATGTGATTGGCTACAGAATGGCTCATTTCCTATGGGAAATATACTTTCTAAACTGTAAAGCTCTATTACAACCACTGGTTGAGAGAACTCCTGGTAACACTGCTACTGCTGCTGCTGCTAAGTCACTTCATTCGTGTCCAATTCTGTTTGACCTCATAGACAGCAGCCCACCAGGCTCCCCCGTCCCTTGGATTCTCCAGGCAAGAACACTGGAGTGGGTTGCCATTTCCTTCTCCAATG
>NW_011450681.1:0-550 GCF_000754665.1 Bison bison bison | reverse complement strand
CTTGTGCAGTCACAAGAGTATTAAATCCCTCCAATTGCCCTGAGGCTCTATACTTCGGGGTCAGCTGTGGACTTCAGAAGCAAGTACAGGCGGGAGTAAGGCCAGATCTGAGTCTGAGCTGACACCACAGAGCCCACAGCAGGTAGAGAGACTTTCCTATAAATATTGGAGGACTTCTTGTCTAAGAAGACTGGCTGAAGCTCACTGTGTGGCAAGGACAAGGACAACTGAGATCACAGGAAAATATTTTGCTAATCTCTTTCTCTCTATAGATAGATAGATAGATAGTCTTTTTCTTTTTAGTTTTGTTCTATTGTTCTGTTCTTTTTACTATTCCTTTAAATTTTTACTGTTTCCTTTATTAGTGCCATTATTTTCAATTAAATTTATTTTATTTTTCCTATTTATACAGTATTCTTTGTTATATTTAATTCTCCCTCAAGCTTTTGGTATTGTATTTTTGCTAGTTTAACCTTTAGTGTGTAATTTCATTTATGGGTTTCTTTATTGGATTAATTGCTCTCTCTCTCTCTCTCTCTCTTTTTTTTTT
>NW_011450680.1:0-550 GCF_000754665.1 Bison bison bison | reverse complement strand
GTATCATGTGTGAAAAGTGTCATAAAGCTATTATAATACAGTACAATACAGCTGACTGTGTTAGTTGGCTGCCAAGGCTAATTTTGTTGGCTTAAGAACAAACTGGACTTTCAAGTGCACTCTTGGGACAGAACTTGTTCGTACGTAGAGGACTTACTCTATTTGATGATAAGCCGCAGAAAACCGGTGGCAACAATTTAAAGGGTTAAAAGAGAAGCTAGGAGTTCCAAAAGAGAAATACGTGCAATTGAATTAGATGCTTTTGCAAACAAACTCTAATATGTAATCTCTTTCACAAACTCTGTGATCCATCTTTCATTTTCTAACTGTGGAATTTGGGAAAAAATTCCCTATCTACTTTTGAAATGATAAGTGAAAGTCAGTTGTGTCCAACTCTTTGCAATCCCATGGACCATAGTCCACCAGGCTTCTCTGTCCATGGGATTCTCCAGGCAAGAATACTGGAGTGGGTTGCCATTCCCTTCTCCAGGGGATCTTCCTGACCCAGCGATCGAACCCATGTCTCCTGCATTGCAGGCAGACTCTTTAC
>NW_011450679.1:0-550 GCF_000754665.1 Bison bison bison | reverse complement strand
GCCTTTCCCTTCTCCAGGGGATCTTCCCAACCCAGGGATCGAACCCTGGCCTCCTGCACTGCAGGTGGATTCTTTACCACCAGAGCCACAAGGGAAGTGAAGTAGCTAACAATTCTGAAACCACTGTTTATATAATCTGGAAAGGTACAGTGCACAGATAAATGACAGATGGTGGGAGCCTTGTTCCTCACTGTGGGAGTGGAAGTTACAGAGAAGCAAGGGGACATAAGAGATATAGATAAGCCCTCCACATCCTGGATCTAGGCTTCCTGGGAGGATGGTGTGGGGAGATGACTACCTGGGGAAATGCACAGATCTCAATACCTGGAATGCCATGCAGATGTAGTAAATTCACACTCCATCATTCCACCCACACTAGCTGGAAATGAGGCAGAAGAGAGATAGGCCCCAGACTGAGAACCTAGAGGCTGTCCTATGTGGACAGATACTACAAGATGAAGACAATAGCAGGAGGGAAAAGGAGCTGATGCCTGTTCAGATAGCAGATAAAAGACCACAGAATCCTCATTCTCAAGGTCAAGAAGATCTT
>NW_011450678.1:0-550 GCF_000754665.1 Bison bison bison | reverse complement strand
TTTTTCTCAAACTGGTATTTCCTTGTTCTCTTTTTTTTTTTTTTTTCCCCCTCCTCCCCCTTTACCACTCAATCTACTTAGGGGAGGAGGGGGTCACAGGGAAGGGCAGAGTCATGCTTGTTGTTTGAAACCTTGGTCAGCTAGGTTTTCTTCCCTCCTACTCTGTTTTCAATTTGAAAGCGGGTGGCCAAGGATCCAAACAGCTGCATGATTTCCCCTTTTGCACTGAGAGCCCAGACAGGATTGTCATCCTGAATGAATATGCCCCAAGACCTGAGGAGGTTTGGAACTAGCTGCCCAGCCTTCCCTCACCTGCCAGGTTCTCCTCACCTAATTCTGGCCCCTAGGTCAAAGGTCATGGATATACCAGATGCCCAGGTCTGGGGCCCAGGAAATGATAAGCCCCCTACTCTCACAAATCCTCGTGTGCGCCTGCTAAGTCGCTAAGTCATGTCTGACTCTCTGCGACCCCGTGGACTGCAGCCCATCAGGCTCCTCTGTCCATGGAATTTCCCAGGAGAGAATGCTGGAGTGGGATGCCATTTCCTTC
>NW_011450677.1:0-550 GCF_000754665.1 Bison bison bison | reverse complement strand
GAGATCTTCCCAACCCAGGGATCTAAGCCAGGTCTCCCGCATTGCAGGCAGATTCTTCACCCTCTGAGCCACTAATGGCCACAACTTGACCTTGTGAGCTTTCCTGCAACTAATGGTTCCATCATCACTTCGCTTCTCTTTCCTCATCTGACTGCACGGCACTACAAAGCCACCCAAGAAACAAAGAGTGGCTTACCCTCAGATTACCAACTTGGTGAGCCCAGTTTCAGAAGATCTGTTCTGGGGATCCTTTGAAATATGACACAACTGCATTCTCCACCAAACCCAGATTTCTCTTTCTCAAGACTGGCTCAAAAAACTGTTACCTGTTTGGCCTCCAGTTCATTTCCTTATTCTTTTATTGGTAACAGCATACAGCAATATCAGTTTTCTGACTTAGAATCTACTGAGTTATGGGCAGGATGTGGATGACGGGTGAAATTACTTTTAAAAGTAGTCATGATGTAAGATATTGTTCCCAAGCTGGTAGTAGCAATAGGTCAATTCTTGTTCTGCTGCAGTTCAAAACCAATTTCACTTTAGGTTTACT
>NW_011450676.1:0-550 GCF_000754665.1 Bison bison bison | reverse complement strand
TGGTCCCTCTCTTACAGCAGATGGGGGATGTCTGTCCCTTCATCCCCCTGGAATTGTCAGTGCTTGACTCTTGAGTGAAATTGCTGTCTTTGTACCACCAGTTATTTCAATTTGCATATTACAGATTTAATGTGGTGAGTGGTGATCCTTAAAGAGGTGTGTGAATTTTGCCTCCAAGTGGACACACTGTATCCTGCATCATTTTCTAGTTCTCCAGTATCAGATGGTACTCAGATGCTTCCCTGCATTATTTTCCCAGTGGACCCCCTCAGGGGAGAGGGTGGTAGGGGTCCCAGCGAGGGTCCTGGTCATCTCCCTCCGCCTGAGCTGCCTTAACCACAGCTGCTTTCAATTGATGAGTTTTGCATCCTGACATTTTTTTCCTCTAATGTTTTATTTGCTGCTGAGTGAATCAGCTGAGTCTGGTTTCATGGGGTCAGAAAATAGTAAAACATCTGCACATTATTTTATGTGACTTTGTAAGGGAGGGAAACTGTGCAAGGATGTGTCACATGTGTTCAAAGAAAATGATTTGATTGGCTGTAGCTTA
>NW_011450675.1:0-550 GCF_000754665.1 Bison bison bison | reverse complement strand
TTTACCTGGACTGCCCTGTTTCCCAGTGCCTTTTCCAATCTTTTTTTTTTTTTTTTTTCCAACCTTGTAATTCCACCCTGTCCAGCAATGCCCCAGTCAGTATCCTAATTTCAGCTCTGATTTTCGTCAACACTTTCTCTTTCTCGGATCCCTTCAGTATTCATCATCCAAATATGTTTTCCCTGACGTGTGGAGGGTCTTGTACAATGTAAGAGCTTAAGTATGTTAACTGAATAATTAATGAGTGTGGAGAGTTGGCAGACCGTGCAGAAGAGAACCACATATTCAGCTGACACAAGGAAGACTTGTTAGGGAACAGGGGTTGGAGCTGGAGTTTTGTGAAAAAGCATCAGAGACTGCTCAGGGCTTTATTAGGAATTCTAGATCCTGAGGGATGAAGAAGATTACAGCTAATCTTTTGCTGTCTTACAAAATGTTAGGTCCAGTGCAGGAGATGAAAGAGATGTGGGTTCAATTCCTGGGTAGGGAAGATCCCTTGGAGGAGGAAATGGCAACCCACTCCAGTATTCTTGCTAGAAAATCCCACGGA
>NW_011450674.1:0-550 GCF_000754665.1 Bison bison bison | reverse complement strand
GCCTGGTAGGCTACAGTCTATGGGGTCGCAAAGAGTCGGACACGACTGAGCGACTTCACTTTCACTTTCTCCAGAGACCACCTTAACCCAGCTGAATTGAGGTCGTGCAAGAAGCCAAGAGTCGGACACGACTGAAGCAACTTAGCAGTAGCAGCTTCAGGTAGCCAAGAGGTGACCTCAAATACGCATGCACTAGGAACGTCCTGGAGGGTGTTGGGAAGAACAACACACACAGCTCATCTACGCATAAATGGTCATGAAGGCATGAAGAGTGTGCCAGGTCAGAGCGAGGAGCTGACGCTGACAACTGCCTATCCGTGTAGCACCTGATAGAGGCCACGAGCCCCATGTAGTTCTTGGCCAGGGAGATGGTGTCTGTGGGAGCCTGGGGAACCACTTGCAGTTCACAAGGGAGGCGGGGCCTGGGGGTGGAGCCCGGCAAACCACCAGACATTCTCCGCCAGGAAGGTGGGGCCTGGGGAGGGGGAAGGCCAGGCAAGCCACGTGGTATTTTCCTCAAGGGAGGCGGGGCCTGGGAGAGCCAGGGGAG
>NW_011450673.1:0-550 GCF_000754665.1 Bison bison bison | reverse complement strand
GTATCTCATAGATTTTGGATCACTGTTTTTGTTTTCATTTGTCTCTAGGTATTTTTTATTTTCTCTGTGATTTCTTCAGTGACTCATTGGTTGTCTTGTAGCACATTACTTAGTCCCTGTGTGTTTGGGTTTTTTTGAAGTTTTTTTCTTATAGTTGATTTCTAGTCTCATAGCATAGTGGTCATAAAAGATGTCAGAGATGATTTTAATCTTTTTAACTTTATGGAGACTTGTTCTATGGCCTAGCATGTTATCTATCCTGGAGAATGCTTCATATGCTGTTGAAAAGAATATGGATTTGGCCGCTTTGGGATATGGTGTTCTTTATATATCAGTTAATCTCATTTGGTCTAATGTGTCACTTAGAGCCTGTGATTACTGATTTTTTGTCTGGGTGGTCTGTCCTTAGATGTAAGTGGGTGATGAAGTCCCCTCCTGTTATGGAGTTACTGTCAGTTTTTGCCTTTATGTCAGCACATCTTCCCTTTATGTAGTTAGGGGCTCCTATGCTGGTTGCACATATGCTTACAGTTGTTATATCTTCTTGGAT
>NW_011450672.1:0-550 GCF_000754665.1 Bison bison bison | reverse complement strand
CAAGACCATGAGCTGACTGTGGCTCAGATCATGAGCTCCTTAATGCAAAATTGACGCTTAGGGAACACTACTAGGCCATTCAGGTATGACCTAAGTCAAATACCTCATGATTATACAGCAGAAGTGACAAATAGATTCAAGGGATTAAATCTGATAGACAGAGTGCCTGAAGAACTCTGGGTGGAGGTTTATAACATTGTACAGGAGGTGGTAACCAAAACCATGCCAAAGAAAAAGAAATGCAAGAAGGCAAAATGGTTGTCTGAGAAGGCCTTACAAATAGCTGTGAAGATAAGATAAGCGAAAGGCAAAGGAGATATGGAAAGATATACTCAACTAAATGCAGAGTTCCAAAGAATAGCAAGAAGAGACAAGAAAGCCCTCTTAAGTGAACAATGCAAATTCAGATCAGATCAGATCAGTCACTCAGTCGTGTCCGACTCTTTGCGAACCCATGAATCGCAACACTCCAGGCCTTCCTGTCCATCACCAACTCCCGGAGTTCACTCAGACTCACGTCCATCGAGTCAGTGATGCCATCCAACCATCT
>NW_011450671.1:0-550 GCF_000754665.1 Bison bison bison | reverse complement strand
TTCTGTTGATAGAGGAAGAGTCTCCCGATGGTTAAGCACCTTCTGTATGCTTAACAGGGCCCAGAGCAGTTTTTCTTTGAATCAAAGCTCTGACAGGTACAAGGAATTACCTCTATTTTACAGATGAGGAAACTGAAGCCCAGAGAAGCTTGGAGATTTTGCCTCAACCAGGTAGGTGTCTACTGGGCCACAGAATCTGTATTCTAAGAAATCTGGATGCTCCTTAGGCAGTTGTGAGCCTAGGTCATTCATTCATTCACATTTATGCAGAGGATATTTTTGAATGTCTCTCATGTCATGAGTACCATTGAGGTTATAGCTATGAAAAAATGACCAAAACAGTCACAATGGAGTTTATGTTCTACAGAAGGAAGACACATAATGAAGAAACAGGTAAGTAAATATATAGAATATCAGATGGTGATAAATACTGTATTGAAAAATAAGGCAGGCTAAAGCTCAACACTCAGAAAACTAAGATCATGGCATCTGGTCCCATAGCTTCATGGGGAAACAGTGAAAATAGTGTCAGACTTTATTTCTTTGGGCT
>NW_011450670.1:24116-25312 GCF_000754665.1 Bison bison bison | reverse complement strand
ATTGATTCTTCTGATCCGTGGACATATTTTTCCATCTATTAGTGTCCTCTTTGATTTCTTTCACCAGTGTTTTATAGTTTTCTATATATAGATCTTTTGTTTATTTAAGTAGATATATTCCTAGGTATTTTTTTGTTGTTGTTGTTGCAATGGTGAATGGAAATATTTCCTTAATTTCTCTATTTTCTTATTATTAGAGATTTCTGTGTGTTGATTTCATACCCTGCAACTTTACTATATTCACTGATTAGCTCTAGTAATTTTTTGGTGGAGTCTTTAGGGTTTTCTATGTAGAGGATCATGTCATCTGCAAACAGTGAGAGTTTTACCTCTTCTTTTCCAATTTGGATTCCTCTTATTTATTTTTTTGCTCTGATTTCTGTGGCCAAAACTTCCAAAATTATGTTGAATAGTAGTGGTGAGATTGGGCACCCTTGTCTTGTTCCTGACTTTAGAGGAAATGCTTTCAAGTTTTCACCATTGAGGATAATGTTTGCTGTGGGTTTGTCATATATACCTTCTATTATGTTGAGGTATGTTCCTTCTATTCCTGCTTTCTGGAGAGTTTTTATCATAAATGGATGTTGAATTTTGTCAAAGGCTTTCTCTGCATATATTGAGATAATCATATGGTTTTTATTTTTCAATTTGTTAATATGGTGCATTACATTGATTGATTTATGGATATTGAAGAATCCTTGCATCCCTGGAATAAAGCCCACTTGGTCATGATGTACAATCTTTTTAATGTGTTGTTGGATTCTGATTGCTAGAATTTTGTTAAGGATTTTTGCATCTATGTTCATCAGTGATATTGGCCTGTAGTTTTCTTTTTTTGTGGGATCTTTGTCAGGTTTTGGTATTAGGGTGATGGTGGCCTCATAGAATGAGTTTGGAAGTTTACCTTCCTCTGCAATCTTCTGGAAGAGTTTGAGCAGGATAGGTGTTAGCTCTTCTCTAAATTTTTGGTAGAATTCAGCTGTGAAACTGTCTGGTCCTGGGCTTTTCTTTGCTGGAAGATTTCTCATTACAGTTTCAATTTTTTTGCTTATGATGAGTCTGTTAAGATTTTCTATTTCTTCCTGGTTCAGTTTTGGAAAGTTGTATTTTTAAGAATTTGTTCATTTCTTCCACTTTGTCCATTTTATTGGCATATAGTTGCTGATAGTAGTCTCTTATAATCCTTTGTATTTCTG
>NW_011450670.1:22198-22578 GCF_000754665.1 Bison bison bison | reverse complement strand
CGAATCCATGAACATGGTATATTTCTCCATCTATTAGTGTCCTCTTTGATTTCTTTCACCAGTGTTTTATAGTTTTCTATATATAGGTCTTTAGTTTCTTTAGGGAGATATATTCCTAAGTGTTTTATTCTTTCCATTGCAATGGTGAATGGAATTGTTTCCTTAATTTCTCTTTCTGTTTTCTCATTATTAGTGTATAGGAATGCAAAGGATTTCTGTGTGTTGATTTTATCTCCTGCAACTTTACTAAAGTCATTGATTAGCTCTAGGAATTTTCTGGTGGAGTCTTTAGGGTTTTCTATGTAGAGGATCATGTCATCTGCAAATAGTGAGAGTTTTACTTCTTCTTTTCCAATTTGGATTCCTTTTCTTTCTTTTTC
>NW_011450670.1:21079-21859 GCF_000754665.1 Bison bison bison | reverse complement strand
GTTAGGTTTTTCTATTTCTTCCTGGTCCAGTTTTGGAAAGTTGTACTTTTCTAAGAATTTGTCCATTTCTTCCACGTTGTCCATTTTATTGGCATATAATTGTTGATAGTAGTCTCTTATGATCCTTTGTATTTCTGTGTTGTCTGTTGTGATCTCTCCATTTTCATTTCTAATTTTATTGATTTGATTTTTCTCCCTTTGTTTCTTGATGAGTCTGGCTAATGGTTTGTCAATTTTATTTATCCTTTCAAAGAACCAGCTTTTGGTTTTGTTGATTTTTGCTATGGTCTCTTTTGTTTCTTTTGCATTTATTTCTGCTGTAATTTTTAAGATTTCTTTCCTTCTGCTAACCCTGGGGTTCTTCATTTCTTCCTTTTCTAGTTGCTTTAGGTGTAGAGTAAGGTTATTTATTTAACTTTTTTCTTGTTTCTTGAGATATGTCTGTACTGCTATGAACCTTCCCCTTAGCACTGCTTTTACAGTTTCCCACGCGTTTTTGGGTGGTTGTGTTTTCATTTTCCTTCATTTCTATGCATATTTTGATTTTTTTAAAATTTCTTCTATGATTATTTGGTTATTCAGCAGCGTGTTGTTCAGCCTCCATATGTTGGAATTTTTAATAGTTTTTCTCTTGTCATTGAGATCTAATCTTACTGCATTGTGGTCAGAAAGGATGATAGGATTGATTTCAAATTTTTTGAATTTACCAAGGCTAGATTTATGGCCCAGGATGTGATCTATCCTGGAGAAGGTTCCATGTGCACTTGAGAAAAAGGTGAA
>NW_011450670.1:19961-20751 GCF_000754665.1 Bison bison bison | reverse complement strand
CATCTTTTTCCAGCTCTTCACTTTCAGTCTGTATGTGTCCCTTGTTTCGAGGTGGCTCTCTTGTAGACAAGATATATAGGGGTCTTGCTTTCATATCCATTCAACCAGTCTTTGTCTTTTGGTTGCGGCATTCAACCCATTTACACTTAAGGTAATTATTGATAAGTATGATCCCGTTGCCATTTATTTTGTTGATTTGGGTTCAAGTTTATACACTCTTTCTGTGTTTCCTGTCTAGAGAAGATCCTTTAGCATTTGTTGGAGAGCTGGTTTGGTGGTGCTGAATTCTCTCAGCTTTTGCTTGTCTGTAAAGCATTTGGTTTATCCTTCATATTTTAATGAGATCCTTGCTGGTTACAGCAATCTGGGCTGTAGGTTATATTCTTTCATCACATTAAGTATGTCCTGCCATTCCCTCCTCGCCTGAAGAGTTTCTATTGAAAGATCAGCTGTTATCCTTATGGGAATCCCCTTGTGTGTGTGTGTGTGTGTGTGTGTGTGTGTGTGTTTCCCTTGCTGCTTTTAATATTTGTTCTTTGTTGTTGATCTTTGTTAATTTGATTAATATGTACCTTGGGGTGTTTTGCCTTGGGTTTTTCCTGTTTGGGACTCTCTGGGTTTCTTGGACTTGGGTGATTATGTCCTTCCCCATTTTAGGGATGTTTTCAACTATTATCTCCTCAAGTATTTTCTCATGGTCTTTCTTTTTGTCTTCTTCTTCTGGGACTCCTATGATTCGAAGGTTTGGGCATTTAACATTATCCCAGAGATCCCAGGCAAGAATACTGAA
>NW_011450670.1:19169-19861 GCF_000754665.1 Bison bison bison | reverse complement strand
CCCATTAAAAAAGTTTTAAAATGGAAAGTTTGAAAAGCAGGAAGTTATGGCTGCTTAGCCATAAAGTGGCTAGATCGCCAAAAAATGCTGTGGTGTGGTGATTAATAGGATAAAACAGATGCATACAAAAGATGCTTGGAAGAGTTTTAAGACTCTTGGCAGAACAGTAAGTAAAACCTGCAAAACTTTCAGTTAAGGAATGAGTTATTATGATGGCAAACTCTCATGAATTCATTTACAAAGAGAATGTCTTGCAAACTTAGCAATGAATACGAGTTAGGATGAATAGATACATATGTATTAGAGAAGATCATGTAAAAGCAAATGAATCATATTCATGTCTGTGATGCAGAATAATTTATCTTTTCTATTATTTTCTACAGTGAATATTATTTAAATTATTTCCAAGAAACATATAGTGTTTATTTAGGCACAAGAGGCAAATTCAAAAGTAAATGTGGTTAGGAACTTGAGAGATACAGGTTCACTAAAGTCAGAGAATCTAGTGGTATGTTTTTCCCTTGGTGATAACAATGGGCCCTTTTTGTAAAGATAAGGAAGGTAAGTTTTCTGGATAGAGAGATTCATTGTTGTTCAATAATAATTTTATTAACTGAATGTCAGATACTAAGCTAAAAAAGCTCTTTAAAATTATTTTCTACCTGGAAAAATATGGCTCGAGAATAATTACC
>NW_011450670.1:18178-19069 GCF_000754665.1 Bison bison bison | reverse complement strand
AAATTTTTTACTGCTAAGGCACGAGGGAGACCCTATTATGTACTATATTCACATATATATCTAAGAGAACTTCTAGACTCTCCATTCTGTTCCAGTGATCTATCTCTGCATCTATACTTATAGATTACTATAATATTTTAATTACTGACAGCTTTAGAGTTTCTGGTAGGAATCACCTCCACTCATCACTGTTCTTTTTGGAATTTTTCTAGAAACGGTCACACATTTATTCTTCTTGGAGATTTTGACTGGAATCACATTAAATTTATAATTGAAAAAGCCTTTAAAATACATAAGGAAGACAGCAAGGGCCAGATTATATAAAGCATTGCTAAGAAATTTGGATTTTATTCTCAGTGCAACCAGAACCCAATGAAGTTTGAGCATTTTGGCTGCTGTTTTGAGCACCTTCCCTAAGATACTGTAAGTTCTTTGAGGGCAACAACTATATTTTAATAATCTGATATCCTTTATAGTGGAGCTTCCCAGGTGGCTCAGTGGTAAAGAATGTTCGTGCCAGTGCAGGAGACACAGGATTGATACCTACGTTAGTAAGATAACTTGGAGAAGGAAACTGCAACCCACTCCAGTATTCTTGCCTAGAGAATCCCATGGACAGAGGAGCCTACAGTCCATGGGATCACAAAAGAGATGAACATGACAGTGATTAAAAAGCAGCAACATCCTTTATAGTACTTAGCACATGGCCTTCCCCTAGTACATACTCAATGTTCGCATAATGAACAAAAAATCAGTATTAGCAGTACACAGTCCTTCTTATGGATCACCAATTACCCAAAAACCACATTTTGAGAACCACCATTAAAAAAGGCTTTAAATGGAAAGTCTGATAAGCAGGAAGTTATGGCTGGCTAGCCATAAAATGGCTTA
>NW_011450670.1:15486-18078 GCF_000754665.1 Bison bison bison | reverse complement strand
TATGGCTCGAGAATAATTACCATGTTGGGCATAGTATTTTGATTGATGACCTACTCATGTGGATTAATGCCAATTAGGGAAATTATGTGGGAACTCTGGGGGATAGAATAGAATGGAAGGCATGGAAGGATAGATAACCCACTTCTTACAGATCTGTAACCAGGCCTAGCATCATTTTGACAGACAGATTTCACTCAAAAACTTCCGGTATTTTATTTTGCCCATGAAAACACACTCTATGATCCAAGGGAACAGGAACTTGGCCTAATTTAAATTATATATTAGATGGAAACAGTTCCATTACAAAAATATTTTATGAGTGCCTTGTTCCAGCCACATATTTATTCCTTTAAAAACATCTAACCAACTGCTTTTATATGGAATTGTTTAGGTTGTGTGTCACATAAATGATTGCCTTGAGTGCCACAGAGCTCCAGCACAGTAGCTATGGCTAATTGTTTGTCCCTTTTACTGCACTGGGATGAATTCCAGGAAAACAATTAAAATGAATTTTTAAATCAGAAATTTTAACCCCGATCCTTGGACTCTTAGGAGGATATCTGTGGATGGGCTTCAGTAGTCAAACAACAGTCTGAAATTATACATAAAAAAATTGTTGTGGACAAATATTGTTTCTGGACAGTTAATCATGAGATTCCACAAGTAGGTGTGGTCTTCAAACAAAGATACCCTATCCTAAAATCTTAGCTATTATTAGCTTGAAATTCTATCACTGACAGGTCATTCATGTGAGTTAAGCATTCCTTTTATTGAAGATCCTTTTTTAAAGTTAAATTTTCCCAGGAGGGATAACACATTAGGTCCCTGAAATATCTATGAATTGGTTCCCCCTTGATTTTTTAAGCCGCCTACTATAAGTCAAGCAATTAATATGTAATCATTTTATACTCTGAATCATTACAACAATCTTGTGAATAGATAGTATTATGATCTTGATTTTAGATGTGAAAACAGAAGCTTATAGAACTTAAGTAACTTCCATTAATTTATATATATGAGTCATAATTAACAGAGCTGGGAGTCAGACACGACTGAGCAACTTCACTTTGACTTTTCACTTTCGTGCATTGGAGGAGGAAATGGCAACCCACTCCAGTGTTCTTGCCTGGATAATCCGATGGACGAAGGAGCCTGGTGGGCTGCCGTCTATGGGGTCGCACAGAGTCGGACACGACTAAAGTGACTTAGCAGCAGTAGCAGGATTCAGAAAGAATATGCCTTCCATACCCTCAGCCTTAAACTAATGCCATGAAGCTCTATGGAATGAAGAGAAAGCAGCTTACTTTAATTAGATGCAGGATTTCTGGGCAGTCTTGAGCCTCCGCAGGTCTTACTCTAAAAGAAGTCACACTTGGTTGCCTCATGCTTGATTAGCTCCTGCCTGGTTGCCTCAAGCTTGGCTGCTTCATTCCTAGTTGGCTCATGCATGTTTGGCTTGTGCCTGATTGGCTCGGGCCTAGTTGACTCATGATTGATTGGCTCAGGCCTAGTTGCAGTTGACTCAGGCCTGGCTGACTTGTACTTGATTGGCTTGTATTTGATTGGCTCATGCCTGTTTGCTTCATGCCTGATTGGCTCAGGACTTCTTGCCATGTGCCAGATTGCCTCATGCTTATTTGGCACAGACCTGGTTGCCTCATGCCTAGTTGACCAAGTTGGTTAGTGTCAGCTAAGCTTGTGCTTCGTTGGTTCACGTCCAGTTGCTTCATACCAAGTAACCTCGTGCCTGGCTGGTTCATGTCTGGTAGGCTTGATTGATTCATACCCAGTTGACTCATGTCTGGTTGGCTGAGGGCTAGTTGGCTTATGACTAGTTGATGGATTGTGGGTTGGCAGAGGACTGGTTGGCCAATGACTGAGTGCCTTGATGTAATAGGAGCCCTTAACTACAGTTCTGTGGTGGGAGGCTGTAGGATGTTTCTGTTTTTCCTCAACTTGATTCGTTCTTCGAGATACCCCTCTATCAAGACTAGAATGGGAAAATAAAGGAGTGCTATCTAAAGATTATTAATGCCTCTGATTTGCTGGAGCTGACACCACCAGCTGTCACAGCTGTATGCTTATCTGGGTTTCAGGTTGTCATCTGGCCTTTCCCTGCCAATGGGCCGGAAGTGAGGGGCAGAAGAAAATGACCCTGGGAGACTATTACTGCCGCACCACCTTGCACTGCCTCACAGCAATGAAGTCACAATACCCTTATTTACATGTGTACGTGCTCCCCCAAGTGGTGAGGGAGAGGGTGAGGCAGGGCCTGCTTGACCACTTTATTTCCTCCTCCCAAGAGCGACAGGGCTGAAACAAAAGGCTAGAAGGAAATCTCAGAGCATATGCTTGACATTCATCCTCAGTGCCCACTGTTTTAACCAACCAATTTAAAGATATTTGCCCTAAACCTTTTTGTTTTCCCCATTCTCCAGCCCTGAAATAATTCACTTCCTATTTTTGTTCTAACTTTTACTTATTATCTTTTCCCCACACCATAGAGGTAGAATATTTAAAAGAGTTCTCCTAGAGAGGTGTTCAAGTCCCTAATGAAGAAGATATTTCTTACAAATAATTAAGAATATCTGC
>NW_011450670.1:14570-15062 GCF_000754665.1 Bison bison bison | reverse complement strand
CATAATATTATCCTGTCCGTTATACGCACTATACTTATCTCCACCCCCCATATCTGTGAGATCAGGTATGTTGTCCTTTCACCCCATCTCCCCTCATAGAATTCCTTTTCCTATCTTTTTATCTGTTGGATCACTTCCTTAATAACATAGATTATGTGCTGGTGCTAATATTGTTGTAGATGGAGTGTCTTGTATTTTTTTAAAACATACCAGAAAATGTTGGTTGAAGCTGTGAAGTCTCACAGTTTGCTAATAGGTCTCTATGTATGCATTACTTCATTTAATCATCAAAGCAGGGGGGTTGTCCTAAGATGGCAGAGGAATAGGATGGGGAGATCACCTTCTCCCCCACAAATTCATCAAAAGATCATTTGAATCCTGAGGACATTCCACAAAACAATTTCTCAACACTGGTGGAGGACACCAGGCACCTAGAAAGGCAGCCCATTCTCTTCAAAATGACGTAGGACAAAATGTAAAAGATACAGAGAG
>NW_011450670.1:13005-14000 GCF_000754665.1 Bison bison bison | reverse complement strand
TGTGGAGTACCTGAGAACTGGAACCTGAGCAGTTTAGACCTGGGAAGTGCACGCAACCCAGGGCCCGCTTTAGACAGTTCCCCTGCAGAGCAACCTGGAGCCTGAGCAGTGTAGGCCAGAAAAACAAACACACCATGAGCTGGGGCAAACCCAGTGTGGCTCAGACATTGCGAGTACTCTGCACACATGCCAGTGTTATTGGTTTGCAGTGTTCCACCCTCCCCACAGCACAACTGAACAAGTGAGCCTAAATAAGTGACCACTTTCACCCCCTTGTATCAGGGCTGAGAATAGACACTGAAGAGACTTGAAAACACTGGAAGCCGAAATAAACAAAGAAGAGGGAACTGCTCTGGAAGTGACAGGTGAAACAGATTAAAACCCTGTAGTTAACATTGACTCAGCATTGGAAGGGGCCTACAGATCTTGAGAAGAAGTATAAGCTGTAATAAGAAAAAATCCGAAACTGAACTGACCCCACACTGCCCTCAACAGCTCCAGAGAAATTCCCAGATATATTTTACTATTATCATTTTTTAATTTGATTTTTTAAGTTCTTTATTACTCCTTTAATTTTCATTTTTATAACCTATTATTACCTTGCCAAAAAAAGACCCTATTTTTAAAGCAAATTTCATATGTATTTTTTATAAATTTTGTGATTTTGTTTTTGGTTTTTAATATTGTATTTTTGAGAGTCTAACCTCTAGATTTTTAATCTTTGCTTTTTGGTATTTGTTATCAATTCTGTACCTTTCATAATACAATCTTCAGTACCCATTTTTACTTAGGAGTCTGATTACTGGCTTGATTGCTCTCTCCTCTTTTGACTCTCCTTTTTCTCCTCCAGGTCACTTCTATCTCCTCCTTCCCCCTTCTCTTCTTTACCTAACTCTGGAATCTCTTTGGGTGTTCTGGGCTGTGGAGAATACTTAGGGAGCTGATTACTGGCTAGATCCATCTCTCTCCTTTTGACTCCCCCTCTTCTCCTCCTG
>NW_011450670.1:12426-12905 GCF_000754665.1 Bison bison bison | reverse complement strand
ATCTCCCTCCTCCCTCTTCTCTTCTCTATGTAACTCCATGAACCTCTCTGGGTGTTTCAGAATGTGGAGAGTATATAGGGAATTTATTACTGACTATATTGCTCTCTCCCTTTTTGACTTATTACTGACTATATTGCTCTCTCCCTTTTTGACTCCCCCTCTTTTCCACCTGGTCATCTCTATCTCCCTCGTCCCTCTTCTCTGCTCTTCTCCATGTAACTCTGTGAACTCCTCTTGGTGTTCCTCACCGTGGAGAATCTGTTCACCATTAGCCTAGATGTTTTATCATTGGTGCTGTATGGATGGAGAAGTTTTGAAGCTGATGAAAGAAATCAAAGATGACACAAATAAATGGAGAAATAGACAATGTTCATGGGTCGGAAGAATCAATATAGTGAAAATGAGTATAATACCCAAAGCAATCTATAGATTCAATGGAATCCCTATCAAGCTACCAATGGTATTTTTCAGAGAACTAG
>NW_011450670.1:9714-10792 GCF_000754665.1 Bison bison bison | reverse complement strand
TATGACCCATCTCCCACAGTAATGGAAATAAATGACCCAATCAAAAAATGAGCCAAAAAACTAAACAGACATTTCTCCAAAGAAGACATACAGATGGCTAACAAACACATGAAAAGATTCTCAACATCACTCATTAGCAGAGAAATGCATATCAAAGCCACAATGAGGTACCATCTCATGCTGGTCAGAATGGCTGCTATCAAAAAGCCTACAAACAACAAATGCTGGAAAGGGTGTGGAGAAAAGGGAACCCTCTTACACTGTTGGTGGGAATGCAAACTAGCACGGCCAGTATGAAGAACAGTGCAGAGATTCCTTAAAAAACTGGAAATAGAACTGCCATATGACCCAGCAATTCCACTGCTGGACATACACAATAAAGAAACCAGAATGGAAAGAGACACATGTACCCCAATGTTCATTGCAGCACTGTTTATAATAGCCAAGCCATGGAAGTAACCTAGATGTCCATCAGCAGACGAATGGATAACAAAGCTGTGGTACATATACCCAGTGGAGTATTACTCAGCCATTAAGAAGAATACATTTGAATCAGTTCTAATGAGGAGGATGTGGATGAAATGTGGATGAAACTGGAGCCTATTATACAGAGTGAAGTATGTCAGGAAAAAAAAAAACAACACCAATACAGTAAATGCATATATACGGAATTTAGAAAGACTCATATATAGGGTGAGCAAAAGAGACACAGATGTAAAGAACAGACTTTTGGACTCTGTGGGAGAAGGAGAGGGTTGGATGATTTGGGAGAATGGCATTGAAACATGTATAATATCATATAAGAAATGAATTGCCAGTCCAGGTTCAATGCAAAATACAGGATGCTTGGGGCTGGTGCACTGGGATGACCCAGAGGGATGGTATGGGGAGGGAGGTGGGAAGGGGATTCAGGATGGGGAATAAATGTAGATCCATGGCTGATTCATGTCAATGTATGGCAAAACCACTACAATGTTGTAAAGTAATTAGCCTCCAATTTAAATTAATTAATTTAAAATTAAAAACATTAAAACCTTAAAAACAATCATCAAGGCAACCATAAGAGATATATACTATT
>NW_011450670.1:8692-9598 GCF_000754665.1 Bison bison bison | reverse complement strand
CAGTTTTCATTCCAATCCCAAAGAAAGGCAATACCAAAGAATGATCAAACTACTGCACAATTGCACTCATCTCACACACTAGCAAAGTAATGCTCAAAATTCCCCAAGCCAGGCTTAAACATTACATGAACCATGAACTTCCAGATATTCAAGCTGGATTTAGAAAAGGCAGAGGAACAAGAGATCAAATTGCCAATCTGTTGGATCACAGAAAAAGCAAGAGAGTTCCAGAAAAATATCTACTTCTGCTTCATTGACTGTGCCAAAGCCTGTGACTGTGTGGATCACAACAAACTGTGGAAAATTCTTCAAGAAATTGGACTACCAGACCACCTAACCTGCTTCCTGAGAAATCTGTATGCAGGTCAAGAAGCAACAGTTAGAATTGGCCATGGAACAGACTGGTTTCAAATTGGGAAAGGAGTACATCAAGGCTGTATATCGTCACCCTGCTTATTTAACTTATATGCAGAGTACATCATTCGAAATGCTAGGCTGGATGAGGCACAAGATGGAATTAAGATTGGCAGGAAAAATATCAATAACCTCAGATATGCAAAGGACACCACCCTTATGGCAGAATGTCAAGAACTAAAGAGCCTCTTGATGAAAGTGAAAGAGGAAACTGCAAAAGTGGCTTAAAACTCAACATTCAAAAAACGAAGATTATGGCATCTGGTCTCATCACTTCATGACAAATAGATGGGTAAACAGTGACAGACTTTATTTTGGGGGGCTCCAAAATCACTGCAGAGAGTGACTGCAGCCTTGAAATTAAAAGCACTTGCTCCTTGGAATAAAGTTATGACAAACCTAGATAGCTTATTAAAAAGCAGAGACATTACTTTGCCAACAAAGGTCTGTCTAGTCAAGGCTATGGTTTTTCCAGTAGTCATTCATGGATGT
>NW_011450670.1:4783-6697 GCF_000754665.1 Bison bison bison | reverse complement strand
TAAAATGTAACTTTAGTCTTAACATATATAGATCTAGCCTAAGTTGTTAATTTTGTAAGCCAAAATCTGCCAAATTCTATGAATCAAAATGTACATTTATAGTCTACTCTACCAAAATATTTTTAATTTAATGTATAAGCCACTTCCTATAGGTCTAAAAAATGGAAATATTTATGCACTTAAACTAATGACTACAATACATAAGATCCCCCTTACTGAAGATGCTAAGTAAAATCCGGTATTCTGAATTCTGACCCCAACTTGGTTTCTTCTAAACGTCTATTCACAATTGAGAAAGGCATTTGTATAATTATCATCTATAGCAAGCAGATGAATTTGTTGGAATCTCCCTATACTTCACAGCCAACCTTTTTTCTGTCCCTTTTAAGTTACAGGCTTTTTATTTTTACCCCTGTAAAATGCAAACAAACAAAAAGAAAGAAAAACAAAAGGCAGGAGTTGAGGGCACAGGATGAGGATGGGTTTAAGGCAAGGAGAACAGAAATAATGCATAGCAGTTATTTTCTGAAATAAAAACTTAAAATGCTTTGGAGACATTCATCAACAGAATAATATTTTTTATAATATTTGCTGTATTTTATTTTATTAAAAAACACATGCTCATTGTAAAACATTTGGAAAATATCTGTAACAGATGAAAAATTTCCTCTAGATTTTCCTCTGATTAAAAATGAGCACATCCAAGAATTTTCATTTTCTTCCTTTCCATATATTATCAGCAAATTTCCAGTTAAAGGAAATTATGACTTAACTTATGCTGTTCTTTTACTTAGCTGAGAGTGTAAATCAGGGATGCATGGATTTTTGTTTGTTTGTTTGTTTGTTTGTTTTGTTTAGAAAAGTTCCCCAACAGTAACTTTATGTAGAAGACAATATGCGTCCAAAGCCTAGTCTGGGAGGGAAGACTAAGAACTAGATTGCTTTGCATATAAAAACAATAAATTGGACTTTCCCCCCCCCCCCAGGGAGAAATCTTGAGAAAGAGGCTGGGCACTTTAGGAACTAGGGAAATAGAGGTTAAATGGAAGGAAGACTTCTTGGCTTGAGGAGCAGTACCTGGCCCAACTGTGGTACACTAAGTTCTAGGGCACAAGACAGCCAGTAAAGGTTCTCTTTAAGATATCACTATTCAGTTTTAAACTTCCCTGGTGGCTCAGATGGTAAAGCGACTGCCTACAATGTGGGACACCCGGGTTCAATCTCTGGGTCAGGAAGATCTCCAGAAGAAGGAAATGTCAATCCATTCCAGTATTCTTGCTTGGAAAATCCCATGGATGGAGTACCCTGGTAGGCTACAGTCCATGGGGTCACAAAGAGTCAGACACTACTGAGCGACTTCACTCACTCACTCATTCAGTTTTAATTTTTTTCCTACTGGATGCTGTGTGGAAATATGCCTACCAATAATTTAATGGAAGTCACTAGACTAGCCTCGGTGTTTCAGAGACATGTAAATGGAGGAATGAAGGCTACATTCCTGACAGAGGTGCTGAAAGAAGACAGCAGCTGTAGGAGTTGAACACAGAGACTAGTAGAACTATAGCTTGGACTGATTAGTGAGCAGATATCTAAGAAGAAGTTTATGATAGAAAGGAGGAATGGGTAAAGAGCATAGACCCTGCTGTTACCTGGGGTAGGAACTCAAGACATTTGCTTGTTAAAGGAATACATGACTACAGAAGACTGGGAGACCTAAGAAACACATAAAATAGAAATGAAAAATCTCTCAGAGTCCTATCTGCACATAACCATTATTTACATTTCAATGGCTGTCCTTTGCCTCTCTAAATATTTTTTCTCTCTACATAAAAATATATAAAATTTTAAATAAACTTGACATCATAGTAACTATCTTTCTTTATTTAACAATGTATTGTTAGTCTTCACCATTTG
>NW_011450670.1:650-1246 GCF_000754665.1 Bison bison bison | reverse complement strand
TCTTGGGGTGTTTTGCCTTGGGTTTATCCTGTTTGGAACTCTCTGGGTTTCTTGGACTTGGGAGGCTGTTTCCTTTCCCATTTTAAGGAAGTCAATCTTAAGTATTTTCTCATGGCCTTCCTTTTTGTCTTCTTCTTCTGGGACTCCTATGATTGAAATGTTGAGGCATTTGACATTGTCCCAGAGGTCTCTGAGGTTGTCCTCATTTCCTTTAATTCTTTCTTTTTTCCTCTCTGCTTCATTTATTTCCACCATTCTATCTTCCACCTCACTTATCCTATCTTCTTCCTCTATTATTCTACTGTTGGTTCCCTCCAGAGTGTTTTTGATCTCATTTATTGCATTATTCATTATATATTGATTCTTTTTCATTTCTTATAGGTCCTTGTTAAACATTTCTTGAATCTTCTAAGTCCTTGTCTCCAGGCTATTTATCTGTAATTCCATTTTGTTTTCAAGATTTCGGATCATTTTTACGATCGTTATTCTGAATTCTTTTTCAGCTAAACTCCTTATCTCCTCCTCTTTTATTTGGTTTGGTGGGCATTTATCATGTTCCTTTACCTGCTGAGTATTTCTTTGCCTTTTCATCTTGT
>NW_011450670.1:0-550 GCF_000754665.1 Bison bison bison | reverse complement strand
GGTTAGGGAAGCTTGCATCGTGTTCTGGTGGGTGGAGCTGGATTTCTTCTCTCTGGGGTGCAATGAAGTGTCCAGTAGTGTGTTTTGAGATGTCAGTGGGTTTGGAGTGACTTTGGGCAGCCTGTATACTAAAGCTCAGGGCTATGTTTCTGTGTTGCTGGAGAATTTGCGTGGTATATCTTCCTCCAGAACTTGTTGGCTCTTGGGTGTGCATGGAGGCTTTTGGATGAGCTTTTATCGATTAATGTTCCCTGGAGTCAGGAGTTCTCTGGTGTTCTCAGGTTTTGGATTTAAGCCTCGTGCCTCTGGTTTTCAGTCTTATTCTTACAGTAGACTCAAGATTTCTCCATCCATACAGCACCTATGATAAAATATCTAGGTTAATGGAGAAAAGTTTCTCCACAGTGAGGGACACCCAGAAAGGTTCGCTGAGTTACATGGAGAAGAGAAGAGGGACGTGGGAGATACAGATGACCAGGTGAAGTTCAGTTCAGTTCAGTCACTCAGTCGTGTCCAACTCTTTGCGACCCCATGAATCACAGCACGCCAG
>NW_011450669.1:0-550 GCF_000754665.1 Bison bison bison | reverse complement strand
TGGTCTGAGAAGCACCATTTTAAAGCACAAAGTGTTTTTTTGGAATCAGGGAAGGACTATTCCTGAGTGCCTGCCGTGCGCCAGGCATGGTGCTCCCTCTCATGCAGTGGGCTGATTTCCTTCTCAGTCCTTCCCCTGAGGGTAGTGGACGGGGTCCTCTATAGTATGCAGTGAAGCTGGGCTTCAGATCCCAGTGGCCTGAGGCCAGTAGATGACTTCATCTGAAGCAGTCACGGAATCACTCCTGAAAAGCAGGTGGTGATGTGGTTGACTGAACAGGACGGAAGCTTGGGCCATAAGCAAGAGCGCCATTCACCTTCCACTTTCCGTTGCAGCCCACTCCTGGGAGCTGGGCCTCCGCCCCTCACGGAACCTCGGCAGGCCCGTGGCTTATGTGTACACTCTGTTGTTGTTGTTTAGTCACTAAGTTGTGTCTGGCGCTCTAGAGACCCCGTGGACTATAGCCCACCAGGCTCCTTTGCCCACGGGATTTCCCAGTCGAGGGTACCGGAGTGGGTTGCCATTTTGTTCTCCAGGGCATCTTCCCAAC
>NW_011450668.1:0-550 GCF_000754665.1 Bison bison bison | reverse complement strand
TCAGACAGTCATTTTGCTTTTTTGCATTTCTTTTTCTTGGGGATTGCCTTGATCCCTGTCTCCTGTACAATGTACGAACCTCTGTCCATAGTTCTGGCTCTCCCGTTTACTGTATGATAATTTTAGACAGATGATTTTACTCCTCTGATCATTAGTCACCTCACATCTCAAACAGGAATAAGCTGCTGGTGTATCAGGGCTTCCCAGGTGGTGCTAGTGGTAAAGAACCTGCCTGAAAATGCGGGAGAGGTAAGAGCTGTGGGTTCGATCCCTGGTTTGGGAGGATCCCCAGGAGGAGGGCATGACAATCCACTCCAGTATTCTTGCTTGCAGAATCCCATGGACAGAGGATCCTGGGAGGTCCCAGTCCATAGGGTCACACAGAGCTGTACTTGGCTGAAGCAACTTTTTTCACATGCATGCTGGTGTATCTCATTGAGTACTTACATAGTAATTATATATTGTACAGTAATTATATATTGTACAGATACATGAATATAATTTTAAGGTGTGAAGGGGAAACAAAGGCCTTGCAACAAAATAGGAGGCT
>NW_011450667.1:0-550 GCF_000754665.1 Bison bison bison | reverse complement strand
ATTTCCCAGGCAAGAATACTGGAGTGGGTTGCCATTTCCTTCTCCAGGGGACCTTCCCAGCCCAGAGATGGAACCAGAGTCTCCTGCATTGGCAGCTGGATTCTTTACCACAGAGCCACTAGAGAAGCCCCATCTGCCCTTAGGGAGAGGGTCTAATAATGGTTGGAGGTGGGTACAGAAAACCTCACTGCCTGTCCCCTTTTCCCCGCACACCCATGACCTGGGCAGCCTCTGCCTTTATCAGGGGTTCTGATAGTCCATGGGCCCCTTTTCAGAATCAGTCTATCTATTCATTCATTCACTTTAAGGCAATAAACAGAATCCTTTGAATCCTTTGAAATGCATATCATACATAAAATGACAAAGGAAACCAGATATACCAAAGTATGGTTATACAAATAACATTCAAATGCAAACTTTTGATATAGTTCATCACATAATATATATTCTTCACTATTCTCTATGAAATAAGATCTAGTGCTGAGTTACATTAGAACAATTTCATAATAGTGATAGTATAAATGATATTTTCAGATACTGCCACAGCTGT
>NW_011450666.1:0-550 GCF_000754665.1 Bison bison bison | reverse complement strand
GAGTTTCGTTGTTTTCTGTCAAACATCAACATGAGTCAGCCATGGGTATACATATATCTCCTCCCTCTTGAACCTCCCTATATTACCTTATTTAGCTATTTCCTCTTTCCAAATTCCATGACTTTAATCTGTCCCTCTTGAACCTCCCTATATTACCTTATTTAGCTATTTCCTCTTTCCAAATTCCATGACTTTAATCTGTCCCTCTTGAACCTCCCTATATTACCTTATTTAGCTATTTCCTCTTTCCAAATTCCATGACTTTAATCTGTCCCTCTTGAACCTCCCTATATTACCTTATTTAGCTATTTCCTCTTTCCAAATTCCATGACTTTAATCTGTCCCTCTTGAACCTCCCTATATTACCTTATTTAGCTATTTCCTCTTTCCAAATTCCATGACTTTAATCTGTCCCTCTTGAACCTCCCTATATTACCTTATTTAGCTATTTCCTCTTTCCAAATTCCATGACTTTAATCTGTCCCTCTTGAACCTCCCTATATTACCTTATTTAGCTATTTCCTCTTTCCAAATTCCATGACTTTAATCT
>NW_011450665.1:0-550 GCF_000754665.1 Bison bison bison | reverse complement strand
TATTTAGCACTAATTTATCTTATAACTGGAATTTTTTCTTTTTATTTTAGACAGCCTTTATCCAGTTCTGTCTCCTTTGACCCTCTGAGTCTGGCATACTCAAAATGACTATTGGTAACATTGTATTGATATTACCATATTCATTACTATTTTCTATTTGTCGCCCTTTTCCTTTGTTCCTATTTTGTCTTCCAATCTTTTTCCTCCTTTTTGTGGTTTTAATTGAGTATTTTATGTGGTTCTATTTTCTCTCCTTTCTTAGTATATTGGTTATATTTTTAAACTTTTTTTTGGTTGTCCTAGACTTTGATTTATTAATATATAGATAATCTATGTCCATTTTTAAATAGTGCTATATTACTTTTTATTACTTTACAGAGAGTGTAAGTACCTTATAGTAACAAAAATCTTAATTTATCTCTCCCATTCTTTGTATTATTGTTATCCTATATTTCATGCACATATAAGCATGTGTAAGCATAGGTAGATCTATAAGTGTACATAATTAAATACATGGTTGGTATTACTTGAAGAAAGTGTTATCTATTAG
>NW_011450664.1:0-550 GCF_000754665.1 Bison bison bison | reverse complement strand
GGCATCCTGGGTCTGCACTCCTGCCTACACTCCCCGGAGGCCGGGGCTGAGCAGCAGCGCCCGCTGCAGGCAGAATCCACGGGTGCCCTTCTGTCTATCCTAGCCTGCACCCAGCCTGGCTTCTTTCATTTTCATGATCCATCTGGTCCCAGGAGGCATTGAGTTTGCAGCTGTTGGTGTAGACAGGTCATCTTGACTATTCAGCCACCTGCTTCCTCTTTTTTATCCTCTGATGATCATAGGAGCCACCATGGACAGAAGTTGCTGTGAACTGAACTTAAACGTGGCAGCTGCCTGCACACACAGCTGCTGACGAATGCTACGAGGCAGGAAGCACTCGGTTCACTTTGAGTGTCTGCGCTCAGTCGTGTCCAACTCTTTGCGACCCCATGCGCTGCAGCCCACCAGGCTCCTCTGTCCATGGGCTTCTCCAGGCAAGAATACTGGGGTGGGTTGCCATTTCCTCCTCCAGGGGATCTTCCTGATGCAGGGATCGAACCCCAGTCTCTTGTGTCTCCTGCATGGGCAGGCGGATTCTTCACCACTGAGC
>NW_011450663.1:0-550 GCF_000754665.1 Bison bison bison | reverse complement strand
TTCTAGGAAATATCTTTTTAGTGTGTTTTTAGTATTTTTGTTCTTGATGGATTTTTGTTATTTTTTATATATATAATATTTTATATATATATAATATATTATAAATATATTATTTATATTTTATTTGTTATGATGGATTTCCCACACCTTGTTGTTTCTATTCTCTTTCTAGAATTTTCAGCTAGGTGCTGGATGTCCTAAAAGGCTCATTTCATTCACTCATTCAACAAATATTTACTGGGTACCCACTAGATGTCAAATATTGTTCTAAGGGCTAAACTCATTGTGATAAATGAGATAGACAATATTCCTATCCTTAGGAAACTTACATGATCTTTTTTCTTTTTAATTTCCTTTCCAATTTTCAATCTCTGTCTTTTGATCCTGATTTCTGAAATAATTCCTTAATTTTATCTTCTTTTGGTTAGTTTTTTTTTTTAAGCTATTACATCTTTAATGTGACATTCTCTGAATTGTAGAGGCAGTATTATTTCATTTCTCCAAGGACATTTATTATGGTTTTTTAAGAGATTTTTTTTTTTCTGTTTTA
>NW_011450662.1:0-550 GCF_000754665.1 Bison bison bison | reverse complement strand
TATCATGATTAATCTATTTCTCTCTCTCTCTCTAGAAAGAACCAAATGTACTGCTTGCCTGTGTTTTGGATTCAGTTTTTTGTGCAAAGCACAGAAAAAAATGTTCTCTACAGCTCTTAGGCTTAAATTTCTTTGTTATTGTTTTTGCAGTCAGATCATAATGGTAAGCCTTTAAATTGTACTTTATATGAACTGTTCCACCCAATAACTGTACAATTTTTAAACTATATGTTTTTACTAAATTTCAGGTTTTTGAAAAAAATTTATCAACTTGTCATATTTACTATATTAGTTATTTTCTCTGGGTTTGTGCCATCTGCCAATTTAAACAATGTCTTCCTAAATCTAATTTTTTTGAAAATTGGAAGTTGAGGAGAGAGATTTACTGAATTGATCTCTTTGTTTGTATTCCCAGAGTATAGCAATATTTAGTGACAATGAACTGATATTTATGTAATGATGAATCCTTAGGGGACTCCAATTCATTCATCACTAGATTTTCAATTGGAATGGTTAACTATCTATGAATTTATTTAAATGATTTATGTGT
>NW_011450661.1:0-550 GCF_000754665.1 Bison bison bison | reverse complement strand
GTGTGTGTGTGTGTGGTGTGACTGAGTATGGGCACACACCACTCCTCATCCATAGCTCCTTTGTGCTTGTACTGAACAAAGGCTTCTAGGATGAGAGTCACCAGTATGCATCCCTTGACTTGAACCAGCAGCACCTCCCTCACCAACCAGTGCTCACCGAGGAAACAAGCCCAAGGGGAAAGTTTGAATGTACTGCAGGGCAGACCCTGCAGGGACCCCTATGATTAGAAAAATGAGGCTATCAATTAGTTTTCAAGTGGTGAAAGAAAGCTTCAGGCTCTATCTTTGTGTCACGCTATCACTTTGCCATTCTTTCTCCAAATGAGCCAGCTGAAGGACATGCGTTGACAACGGCAGCATTTACCCAGACCTGAGTGTTTCTGTAAATGTGTAGGAAATTGTTCCCATAGCAACGGACAGATGGCAGTTCAAGTCTGCTGCTCCTGTTGGATCACAGAATGCAGCAGGTGAGTTCTTCTTCTTCAGACCACAGCTCTCCTTGAAAAGGAAATGATAATGTTCTTAAGCACACCTTAACCTCCACTTGGCT
>NW_011450660.1:0-550 GCF_000754665.1 Bison bison bison | reverse complement strand
AGCAGCAGCAGCAGCAGCAGCAGCATCTACCTCTACAAGCTACAATCTGCAGCTGCTGATTTTCAACTCCCCATGAAAGGAGTTAGAGCAAAAATGAGGCACTCTGTGCTCAGGGAAAAACTGGCAAAACAGGTCTTAAGTGGGCTTCCCTGACGGCTCATTCATTAAAGAATCCTCTTGCCAGTGCAGGAGATGTGGGTTCAGGGGAAAACTGGCAGCCAAGTCTTCCGCTGGTTAGATATTATCAGGAGCTGATTTTATGAGCCCAATTCTTGTATCTCCTCATATCTAGGAAAGTACTAAATCCTTCATGGTGACAACTATTCATCGTGACTAGCAGAAAGCTTCACGAGACTAACAGAAACCTTCTGGAAAAATATGTGCTTGTTTGCATATACTCCCCCTTCACCATAATCACACATATACTGACCTTCTCCCCTGCCTCTTTGGAGCAGTTTCTCAGAGCTATTTGAGGTGCTGTCTCCTGGGCTGCAGTCCTCATTTTGCCCCAAATAAAACTAAACTTGCAACTCTCATGTTGTGCTTTTTT
>NW_011450659.1:0-550 GCF_000754665.1 Bison bison bison | reverse complement strand
GATATTTTTCTGTTTGATTCTCAAAAACATTGTAAGTTATTAATTTTAGGGTATAAGTGATTTTTCTACCTCTCTTTTAAAGATGAAGGTTGAGTTCAGGAGTATAAATGATTTGCACAGGGTACATGGTAAAGGGGAATAGTTTTGCTAAAATTCATTTCATGAAAGATTTCTTTCCACTCCACTGTGTGAAGCTCTAAAAGATTTATCAGCAATAAAAATGAATGCAAGGATAAAAGGCATAGTCTAAAAAGTTAACAAAGAAGAAATTTAGGAAATACTAGATAGCAGAGTATTCTGTTTCTGTGTGTGTGTGTGTATGTTTGTAAGGACAAGAAGGAGAGAGAATATATGTGTATATGTTTATATTGGGTGGGAAATATAGGCCATCTAGGTTGGATGTAGAGAGAATGTTCTTAGTTTTGTAATATATAAATCTTGAGGAATGACATATGGAAAACTAAAATAATATGGATATTATTGATGCTGCGCTGAGCCAAATAAGGATAGATTATTTATATATATTGTATCTATCTATCTATCTATCTAT
>NW_011450658.1:0-550 GCF_000754665.1 Bison bison bison | reverse complement strand
TCAGCGACCCCATGGAATGCAGCCTTCCAGGCTCCTCCGCCCATGGGATTTTCCAGGCAAGAGTACTAGAGTGGGGTGCCATTGCCTTCTCTGGTGGGAGGGGCAGATAATAGCAAATAATCCCACAAACATGAAATTACAAGTTGTAAATAGCTGCTTTGAAAGGAGAGGAAGGCAGGTGTGATTCGAGTAAAGAACTATGGGACCACGTGGGAACGTGGGAGGAGCTCTTCCTTTAGGAAATTAGGCTTGAATTGAGATCTGAAGGGAGAGTAGGAGTTAGGTAGGCAAAGAGTCAGGAGGAAGAGTGTTTCAGGTGAAGGGCTCTGTGTGTGCAAAGGCCCTGGGGTGAGAACGAGCTCACTGCTTTTGAGGAACTGCAAGGGGGCAGCAGGGAGAAAGGAGGAGAGGGGCTGGACAGTAGGTGGGGATACTCAGGCTCTAAAATGGGGCAGTAAGGCTCGTCTTGGGTTCCCAGGTGGTGCTAGTGGTAAAGAACCCACCTGCCAGTACAGGTAGTCATAAAGGACGTGGGTTCGATCCCTGAGTC
>NW_011450657.1:0-550 GCF_000754665.1 Bison bison bison | reverse complement strand
GGAACACGTGATTTGTATTGCTTTCAAGGCTGATCTTCACTAAGCATTTTCAATTTTCTAGAACTCCTAATTTATTTCCTACATCTTCTTTTACACATCGTCAGGGTGCTGAACAAAAATTTATTTATATCAGAAACTTCAAGCCTTCCTTACTTATTACATTGAAACTATTTCTGTTTCTATTTTGTTAAAAATGATGATTAGCTTTCAAACAAGAAAACTTGTTACCTATACTTGGTTTATCTTCAGATCTCTGGACATCTGTAATATCACCTTCTCTTTTATTATAGTAATTGTACATACTCCTAACTTTTATGATTTTGTAATACAAAAAGCTTTTTAAAATCTTCTAATATCATCTATCATATATAATTATTATGAGTATTATGTTTTAAAAAATACAAAGCAATTTATATTTTCCCTATGTTTATATCTTTTGTGTAAAGAAATATAATGCTTATATAGTAATATTGATCAATCACTTTGTGTTTAATGTCTTTCTCCTTTAATCTTCCCCTTTTCTAATGCCATAAAATAACCTAATATTTTC
>NW_011450656.1:0-550 GCF_000754665.1 Bison bison bison | reverse complement strand
CTCCAGTATTCTTGCCTGGGAAATCCCAAGGATGGAGGATCCTGGCAGGCTACAGTCCACAGGGTCACAAAATAGTTGGACACAATTTATCGACTAAACAACCACACCACGGGGTGTGATGCAGTGATTGGCCAGGCTTGGGTCAGATGACTTCCTGCATCCTGGGATTGAGCTTAACCTCTTCTCTGAAATGATCCAGGGAGATGTAGTGGATGGGGCAGGTGTGTCCCCCTAGGAAATTAGGTGCTAATACCAAAAGGAGGATCGTCTATGGGAAGGGAAAAGCTGGGAATACAAAACCAAACCAAATAAACAAAACACAGATGTCTCCTATGAGCAGGGAGACATTAAGTAATTTGACACTATCTTGTGTTTATGTACAATGAAATTTTTTTCAGATGTAAGGCATTGAGCCATATTGAAATCTCCAGAAGTGGAAGCCCTAAAGGGAGAAAATAGAATAAACAAGGAGCAGGTAAGTAGCTCTGCGTTTCTTGTGTGTGTGTGTGTGTGTGCATGGTTGTCTTTATTTTGGTTTTGTTTGAGGTTT
>NW_011450655.1:0-550 GCF_000754665.1 Bison bison bison | reverse complement strand
CCCACATCTCCTATGTCTCCTGCTTTGGCAGGCGGGCTCTTTGCCACTAGCGCCACCTGGGAAGCGCCTGCTGTTCTTTGGATTTATGCTTTTCTTTTTTCATTCCTTTTCTCACCTTCTTTCTCTCATCTTATATTCTATTCCTTTCGTTTACCTCTTAAAAATTCCTTTAATTTCCATTCTATTACAATTATTTGAAAAACTTAATAAATATTTTCTTTCTCAAAAGTCCAAAAACAAAAAACTAAAATAAGGTTGTTGAAAGAGTAGAAAATATATGCTATCTAAAAAGCCAGAGTCTTTTGAACAAAATGCTAGCTTTATAGGAGCAATGGAAAAATGAATGAAAAAAATAAAAGACATGAATATTTTACAGAAACAGAGGATATTCCCTAAATAAGGCTGGGGGAATCTGTGTCAGAAATCTTTCAAAGAAGATCTTTGAGGAGAGAGATTTTAAAACTCTACAATATGTTTTTGATTCATCAGGAGTATGCATCAGTCAGAGATGTATGCATAGCCTGGGGTTCAGACACATGTTTGCAGAGTT
>NW_011450654.1:0-550 GCF_000754665.1 Bison bison bison | reverse complement strand
GATTGACCACCTTTCTTCCATGGAGCTGTTTGTTCTCCATTTCCTTCCGGAGGTGACCTCCGGGTGACCTTTGACCTTTACTTTCCACACTCCTGTGCACCAGGTGGACTAGTTTTCATGCCTCCTTCTCTATAGCATTGTTCAACCCACGTGTGCTACTCTTCGTTTCTGTCCCCAAATCCCCTGGCAAAGCCCTGGGTCATGCCTTCTCTTTATAACCTCCTTCCCCTTGGAATGCCTGTCTTCTCCTGTCCCTCTCAAAGCATTCTTCCCTGCTTCCATCATGTTGCTCCAGTCTGCCAACCACAAGGGCCCATCAATCTTCTGAATCACATGCAGACTCTTGACAGCGGCTGCGGCTGCCCCACCTCGGGTACGGGGCTCATCTCTTCTTTGCCAGGGACTGTCTCTCAAACCTTCTCTCACTCTCATCTTTAGTCTTCTCTGGCTTTCAGCGTGTATGGAATCCTCTCTTTACCTGGTCCCCTTTTAGCAGCAGCTGTTGGTGGCTAAGTGGTAAAGAATCTGCCAATGCAAGAGACGCAGGTTT